>NC_056731.1:1260497828-1260640328 GCF_019279795.1 Protopterus annectens
AATACAATGTATATCAATCATTATACTGAAGTAGTGTGAAATATCTCAGCACTGTTAGCAGTTACTTTACGTTTGTGGAGGTACTCCTGAGGGAGCGTACTGGAACGGAGACAATGGTCATGACACTCAGTGGACCTGGAATATCTATAATATAGGATTACTGAAGAAAATTTGCTGGTATGGATATACGCACTAACATTTTGTATTCTTTTTCCTTTTTACCACTACTAAGACTTATACGTCAGTATTACATTACACTTTAAAACACTACATAGAAAACTACTTTTTTACTGAGCTGCACAATTACCGGAGAAGGGCAAGTCCACTACACCCTTTCCACCCCCTATTTGTTTGTTGTCTGACTAACATATTTGGTGTTGTGAGGAACAAAAACCCTCAGGGAATACAATATAATGAAAAAAATCTTGGAAAGTATGCCTGCCTGGCACAGGATAACACTCGTATGCATACATCTATGAACAATTCACCTCCTGCACTGCATATTATGATGTAGGTGGACATCACAGCATCCAACAAAAGCCCAGAGGAACACGAGATTACCATTTTAAATCCAAGGTCAAAGTAATCCGAAGTAAATGAAACAAGCTGTCCTCTGAGAGCCCACCCGCTTTTTATTCTAAATTAATGCTCTTGAAGAAGGGTAAGACAGCCTTCAAAGATTGAAACAAGACTGCACATGCAGTAAATCTAAAAATGATTAAATGCTAAAAACTTCCAAACATAATAAAACTGGAGGAAAGCAAACTATATTATAAACTTCAGAAAAATTTATTAACAGGCCATCAAAGAAAATATCTTTAGTTTTACAGAATAACTTAGGCGATCCTCATAGTAAAGGCTTAAGGCGTAGTAACAGGATTAAGGCAAATAACTACAACAAGCCTAGGAATGGCAATTATAATAATTCCATGAACCATAATAACTCAAGAAATAATAATAATAATTTTTTAGGGTCGCAAGCCCAGCGACCTTATATGAACAGGAACAGAGCTCGGAACAATTAATCGTCCCTCACTCATCAGATGAAAATATTGGTCAAAACACAGTGGCCTATGGAATCGATACCAATGAAATTTTTCCTTTAATTCAAACCAACAGTAAAGGAGACTTTAAAATGTACAACTTTTCCCATGTTTCTTTAGAACCTGAATTGACTGAATTGTTATCTTTTGGTAATACTTTCATTCCTAGTAACCATTGTAACTTAACAAAAAACATTATAGATTTGAAGTGTTTTGTTCGTAAATTGAATTTAGATCTATTGTACAGTAATAACTTCATTGATTTAGGTCTAGGTTTGAAGTTGCCCAGTATATTCAACCCCCCTTTGCATTCTGGATTACAAATTTTTGAAAGAGTGTGTGAGGTTGATATCAGGCATACAGTGAAACCTATTGGTTTCAATTCTAATTTGGTGAAGTTCAATACGAGCAGGGAACAAAAAATAGCTTTGAGTACTCTTCGGCAGTTACCTGTGAGAGTGATCAAGCCTGATAAAGGGGGAGGATTGGTCATTTTTGACAACTTGGCATATATTGAAAAAATGGTGCTTGTCCTGAATTCTCCAGCTTATAGCCCTTCCTCTTTAAATGAGATGAATGTCACTTATAAGAGGATTAAGGGTTATTTTAGGGATATGTTTTTGGCTGGTAAAATCGATATAGACACGCATAATTTTATTGATATATCCTTCCCAAAAACTCCCGTTATGTTCGGGATCCCCAAGATCCATAAAGATTTACAGAACCCCCCGATGAGAGCCCTCGTGGATGGGAGATCTTCCATGACCCACCCCTGTGCTAGGCGTATTGACAAGATTTTGTCAAAATATATTAAGGCTATCCCGGTGGTGTGTAAAGACTCTTGGTCTTTTTTGAGGGATATCAACAACACAGAATTTGATATATTTAACAACTTTCTTACTATAGATGTTGTTGATCTTTATACCTCCATACCCCATTTAGAAGCCATTGAATGGATAGAATTGTTACTAAGGGATGTTAATGCCACACAGAAAGACATTGATGTAGTAACAGAATTGTTGGATATTGTCTTAAGTTCTAACTTTTTCATCTTTGACAAAAAATACTATCTCCAAAAACAGGGGGTGGCCATGCGATCACCATGCGGGGCAAGCGTTGCTAATTTCTTTATGGCTTATTGGGAGAAGCATTTCATTCTTGACTGTCCTAAATTTAAACATCATTTTAAATTGTACACACAATTTCTCGATGATATTTTCATCTTATTTCATGGTGATGCCCTTGAAGCCGAAGCTTTAGTAAATTATATGAATAAAACTACAACTTTTCTTAGGTTCACTTACAAATTTTCTGTAAATTAAATAGATTATTTGGCTGTCAAACTCGTAAAGGTGGGAAGTTACTATCTTCCGTTTTTAGGAAATCCACCTTTTGTAATTCCTTGCTTCATTTTTCTAGTTTCCATCCATATAAGCAGAAACGAGCAATAGTGAAGGGGCAACTTGTCAGGGCAGTGCGCATGTGTCGTACATATAAATTGTTCCAACAAGAATGTAATTTTTTGAAATGACTGTTCATGAATAGGGGTTACCCTCCTATTTTAATTGATGCTACTATCGAGGAGATTGAATTTAAAAGATCTGTTGTTTTTTTTAAACCACTTCTCGATCAAACTACAACCCCATTGGTTGTGACCACTGTGAGTCCACCTGACACAATAGGGATCTTGGATGTGTCAGGTACTGGCTCTTCTCTTATTAAGCCAGCAAAGTTTCCAACTAGTTTTATTACTACATTTAACATTGAATCTAAACACATCTGGACCACTATCTGCAAGAATTGGCACTTTATTAGCAGTGATTCTCTCCTTCTAGGAAAATTGGGTCCTCGGCCCAATGTTGTCTATAGAAGGGGCAACAACTTGAAGGAACTGTTACAAAACAATAAAGGAGCAATTTCATTCTCCAGGCAGAAAGGTTCACTCACATGTGGGTCTTGCAATTGGTGTCAAACTATTAAAACGGGTGAAACTTTTAATATTGGGAATATGAGGTATTCTATTCAACATAGAATTAATTGTGACACTAGATCTGTTGTTTATGCGGCGTTCTGCAACTGTTGTATGGCATTTTATATTGGCAAAACCGATCGTAAGTTTCGTGAACGGATCTACCAACATGTTTATGCCATTAGGAATGGGAAAATGGAGAATGCCCTTGCCAAACACATTGCCTATAACCCTGGCCACAATTTCCAGTTTATGGAGATTGATCATATTCCTCCCAATTTGAGAGGTGGTCCTTTATCCCTCTTGTTAGAAACACGTGAGCTCAAGTGGCAGATTAAACTTGATGCTTTTAATGTTCCAGGTCTTAACGAGAACTGTAACATTGCTGCAGTGTTAAAACTTAAGTTACATGAGATAAGAAGTTATTCACTTATACCAGTATTAGTTTTTTCAATGTAATTGCTGTCTGATTTAGGTTTCTATCTTTAGGTATAATTTTGCCCATGGTTTACACTTTGGGCAAATTTAAACACCTTGAATGATGATGGTGGTCAACACTGATTTTCACTGTTATTCTCATTCTTATATTTTTAATGATTTTAAGAATTTAACTGATAGTTTTAGTACATAGTATATTTTTAATAACTACTGTTTAAATACGTTATAATTATAGGGTGATCATGGCTGACTGTTTGACTCAATTTTAAACACAGCGCCGTTTAGGAAGTGATGTCATTTGACACACTTCTCCTTGTTTATTTAAACTTTTGGCGCAAAATGTCTTATACTCTTCTGAGGAAGTTACTGTTTTTCCAGTAACGAAAACGCTTTGGGTATTGTCAATAAAAGTGCGTTCAAGTCATCTTTTTGTGGATTCTTCTGGCTCAAAGGCTCTTGAAACCTTTTCTGGATTTTCGCTATATATATATATATATATATATATATATATATATATATATATATATATACACATATGCATATACACACACACACACACACATATATATATATATATACATACACACACACACATATATATATACATACACACACACACATATATATATATATACATACACACACACACATATATATATATATACACACACACACACACACACACACACACACACACATATGTATATGGAGCTACTTTGATTGAATTTTCAAAACTTCGAACTTCATATGGACGAGACTAACAACAAAGTTTTGAAAGTCTGAAATGTAATTAAAAAAAAACAACTTTATTTTACGTTTATGCTAGGGAGCAAGCTCCTGCTCCCTCCACACCCCATGCTAATTAAATATAACAACTCAGAGCTCGCACTATAGTGAAGAGAACTGTAAATTTCCTGTTCTGTGCTGTACATCGATCTCCATTTAAACCGTTCAGAGTTTCAAAACTTCAATCTTATGGTCTCGATCATATGAAACTTCGAGCTTCCAAAGTAGACCCATATATATATATATATATATATATATATATATATATATATATAACGGGGAAAGAGGGAGGGAGTTGAACTAGACAAAAGGAGGGAGTTGAACTAGACGAAAAGAAGAGACAGATCTTGTGTGTACAAGTGCATAGCTTTTGTGTCCAATGCTGTCTTTTTTCATTTCATTCAACATGTGAGACATTCCCAAAGTACCCGAGGGGTACGTGGAGTCAAGGAAGGATATTTCTGAGTATGGCAGAGCTGAAAGACATGCGTGTCCTGGACTATACATTTGTAGTAAGACACAAAGGTATGAGTTGAGGACCAAGTTGCTGCTGTAGATATGTCACTTATAGGAACTAGTTTAGCAAAAGCTGTTAAGGTATGCCATTGTTCTCGCAGAGTGTGCCTTAAGCTTTGATTTTACAGGCGTGCCTAGTGAATCACAGAAAAGATATTCAATTTGCTAACCATCTTGAGAGGGCTATTTTACAAACTGGTTGCCCAAACCTTTTCTTGGAAAAGGATATGAAACTGATCTAGCTTTCTGACAGTCTTGGTACGGTGGAGCTATGATCAGAGTTACCTATGCACATCTAATTTATATAACATATGTTGTCCTCGGCTGGAAAAAATTTAGGAATAAAACTGGTAATTTGTTGGTTTAAATACGTTTCAGAAGCCAGTTTTTGGGAGAAAGGAACGATTTGTTCTCAAAGACACTATCTTTAGGAAAGACCAGGAAGGGGGCCTTACATGAAATTGCTTGACATTCATTTAGCAGAAACAATGGCAACCAGAAAAATAGTCTTCAAGGAAAGAAACTTCATATCTGTGGATGCTGATGGCTCAAAGGGCTTCTGGGTTAAAGACTGAAGTAAAATGGTGACATCCCACGGATGGAGTGGATCACGAACTGGGGGGTCTCAGTAAAAAGGTACCTATTAGAAAAGGCCTTGGAAATGCTGAGGGAAGCAATGGAAGCATTGTTGAACCCTATGTTGAAGTTTAAAATGGCTGCCAACTGTACTTTAATTGTTAAGTAACTTGAGCCAGCTATGAAAATTTCTGAAAGAAATTGTATAATTATTTGGAAGCAGCAATGAAAAGGGGTCTAGTCTATTAGAGGATGCCCAGATGGAGAAACACTTCTATAAAAAAGACTTACACGACCAAATGGAATTTCTCTGAGAGGAAGACATTATTTGCACTACTGAGGATGAAAGCCTGACATCTCTGACAATTGTAAGAATTGGAAAAACAAGCAGTCAGTTTTAGGGTCTTTAGGTCCAGTAGAGGTAAGCCCACAGGGTGTATGAGGAGATCCCGGAATGAGCCAGCACCCATGATGCATGAACTAGTTGAGGCCAAAGAAAGGGGAACCATAACTACTGAAGCCAGAAGGGGGTAATGAAGATTACCCCGATCTTGCACTCTGTTGTTTTCTGAATGAACTCCGTGATAAGAGGAATGAGGGGGGAGCATAAAGGAGACCTGGGAGCCAAAGATGGACTAAATCGCCTCTCTGTGACAGACGCTGTGGAAAGATGAGGGCAAAGTAACTTCTGCATTTGCTGTTTAGCTAAGATGCAAAAAGGTTTCAGCAAGGTTGGCCCCTAATTCCTGAAGATCTCTGTTGCCACTGTTTTAAGAGACCACTCATGAGCCAGTAGTACAGTTCTGCTCAGTTTATCCGCCAGGATGTTGGACACCCCAGGTATAATTGCTGCTACTAGAAAATGATTTGAAGACATTGCCCACTGCCAGATTCTCATAGCTTCTCAGCAAAGAGGATACAATCTGGTTCCACCGAGTTTGCTAATGTACCAAACCAATGACATATTGTTCGAGTGCATGGCAGTCACATCCTTGAGTAGATGGTCTTGAAGTCCCTGCAATGTGTAAGCAGGACTGCTCTTAACTCAAAGACACTAATGTAAAGGTTGGCCTCTATTGAAATCCATGTTTCTTGGACTATTCTCCCTTCAAAATGCCCCCCCCCCCACCACCAAAGAAGGGATGCATCCATGGTCACTGTGGCTTTGGGTACTGCAGGATGGAGGAGTCTGCCTTGAGTAAGACCTGCGTGACCTCATATTCTGCAGTGAAGAGGATGTATTTTCCGAGACCACTGTACATCTAATGTCCATTGTAGAACTTTCATGTGTTATCTTGCTAAAGGAACCATCACAAGGGAGGAAGCCATTAGACCTAGGAGGACTGATTATCAGTTGAGCCCAGGGGTTGGCATGATTTAGTACCTGAAGAGCAAATGATTTGAATGATTTGATCCATGCTGAGGGTAGTTTTGCTATCTGATGTATAGTGTCTATGTGGCAGCCTATGAATTCTACGGATTGGGTAGGCAGCTTTTGTTGGCATTTACAGAGTTGCTATGGTGGGTCCATACTTATAATAGCAATAACTGACGTGCTACAAGTAGATCCCTGAAGGTAGCAGTTAGAAGCCAGTCATCTAGATATGGGAATACTTGTATCCCTTGAAACTTGAGAGAGACTCTCACAGATGCTACTACTTTGGTGAATGCCCGGGGGGCTCCCAGCCAGAAATGGAGGAATTTCCTGGATAGACGATGGATTTTATGTGACAGCAGGCATCCTGGAGATCTATACAGCACATCCAATTGTCCTTTCTGAGCAGAAATAGAATGGACTGTACTGTGACTATCCAGAATTTGTTTTAAAAAAATATTCAAACTGCTGAGATCCAAAATTGGCCTTGTATTCCCTGTCTTTTTGGTACTAAAAAGAACCTTGAATAGACTCTGAATTTTAACTGGTCTTGGGGGACTGGTTGGATGACTCTTGTTCAGCAACTTCTGAACTGCTGCTGCTGCTGTGGACTCTGATTGGGTGGAGTATTGTGAATATTCTGTTTTATTCTTGGGGTTTCAAAACAGGGTATTATTTAACCTCTGGTAATGATCCTTAGCACCCACACATCAGAAGTTACATTTTGCCAGGCTTGATGGTGTAAATACAAGCATCCCCTGACTGTCTCCAGAGTGCAGCAGTCGGGGAAGTGTTCAGGGATACTGACAAGGTTTCTCTGTGAAAGGTCAATGGAAACCTTGATTTTTGCAGACCGTCCCTGCCTCTTGGGGGACATCCCATGGAATTGCCTCCTTCTCTGCCACTGGGAGGCCTATCCTCAGAAGTGCCCTGGTGAAAACCTTGACATTTTCTGAGCCATATTTTTCTTTCCCTTTCTTTGATTCTTGAAGAATGATCACCAAGGGGTTGAAAAATGAATTCCAATGGAAGACTAGCTCTTATCATCCTGTTCAGTTCTGACAAGTGTGTCCTTGACTTTTGGTCCAGAAAACATGGCGCCATCATATGGGGCAATTTTGAAGGATGTTTTAAAGCTTTCTGCAAAGTTGCAGAGCCACATCCAGGCATGATGATGCATCATAATGACTGTTTCAGCTGTTAGGTCTGTACCGTTTGCTGCTTTAGAAACGGTCTCATGGCTACATTTGAAGATGACTGTAGGGCAGGCAACTGAGAATCCACACTTTTTTGGATATCCGCCATTAATTTACCTGCCACAGAGTTTGAAAGTTCCTTTATCAAATCCCTCTGGAAGCATGTCAAGTGAGCCATGTAGTTCAGCACTCGAAGAAAGTGGCTGAAGCATAAAAATATTTCCCCAGTCTGTCCAATACCCTAGACTCCCTGTTAGGGGGGTGGACAGAGGAAATATCTCTTCAGACAGTTCCTTTTTAGTGCTGTTACCACCATGGCATCTACAGTGGGACCACTTGCCCAGAATTTTCTTTCTTTAGGGGCAATTAAAATTCTGTCTGGCTTCTTTGGAATGAACTATGCCACATCAGGCTCCTTCTAGGCTTTCTGAATGATAAGTCAACGAAGATGTCGAGAGGAAGGATGACCCAGGACATTGATGGACCAGACCCAAATGCTTCGAGAAAAACAAACTCATCAAAAGTTTTGGTGGACCATCCTCCCCACTGTTTCATCAATTTGAGGATGTCTCCAAAGGAGACATCTTTGGGGGGTGGGAGGGCAGAGAATATTCTTCCTCCTCCTCTAAATCGGTGTCTTCAGTGACAGACGTCAGGAGACGACTCGGACATGGGACTAGAGTACTGACCAGTCTCAAGGCCTAAGGGATCCAGCTGTCCCAGTCTACCAGAATGTGACGAGGAAGGTACACAGTCTTCAGGAGGAGTCTAGATGGATCTGAACTCTGGAAGCGTACCAGTTGACTTGGCCCAGTCAAAGCCCTCTCCACAGCCTTGAAAGCCGACTCAGCCTTTGGAACCAAAGAACCACCACCTATATTAGTTTGGTCAGAAACTCTCAATTCCAGTGTCTGAACACCACAAGGACTACAGAACCAAGCTGTCGAATTCAGAAGCCCCGAGCAGCAGTAACAGTTATGAAAATCTCAGGGTCAACTTTACCACTGGAGTTCTAACACTGACACTCTGGCTCCGACACTCTAATTGACCAGAGTGCATCGAAGTCAAGTGAGTGAGGGAAGATGTTGAAGCCAAAGTCTCCAGGGCTACTGACTCCAAAGCTGGTACCGTGGGAAAACTGGATCCGATGTACATCAGCCTTGGGAATGGAGATGGTGTAGGAAGCTGAGAAGGCTGAGTAGTTTCAGTGGAAGGGGCTGATCCCAAGATGCTTCCTTGGGGGACGGAGCTGGGAGGACTCCCAGCTGAATCTGTATCCTCAAAACTCCTCCAATGCTCGGTCGATGTCCAAGTCCTTGAGGCTCCCAGATGATCAGCCAGACCTAGAGAATGATGCTATCGACGGAGGTTTCAAAGGTATCTTTTGTAATATGGGAGAATGAAACCTGAGACTTATCAATGCCAGAGTAAAGGACAACTCTGGAGAAGAAACCTAGATCCGAGCAACATTCCAATTCAACTGGCTCAATACTTTATGTGCCGGACCCACAATAGCTGTGGGGTCAGGAGACTTTTTCTTAGTTTTCTCCAGGCAATCCGCAGGACTCTTGTCCTTCAATTTCTCTGACGTTTTCCCTTTCTTTCTCTTTTTTGATCTCTCCCTTTCCTTATCCCTCTTCTTTCTGGGGGAAGGGGAAGAGGTGGACCCTGTCTGCAGAAGACAGAAGGCCTTTTAAAATCAACTTCTCTCTACTCCCTTGAAGGGCTCTAGTGCCAAAAGCAGCACAGAACTGGAAATTTGTAAATGAGAAGGCCCCAGCAGTAAACACACTGCAAGTGTGGGTCGTAGGGTGGTATTTTATGCCCACAGACACAGCACTTTTAAAAAATTACTTTAGTCTGATGTCAACAGGTTAACTATATCCAAGAAAAGTTCACCAATAAACTAGTACCCTAATATTACCTACAAACACACACACACAAGAAAAACTATCAGAAAAGGCTATAAACATACTAATCTATATATAAAGGGTCTAACCCTATCTAATACTGCAACTATCAACATTTTAAAAGGAGGAGTGAGGAAAAGCATTCACTTATTGTGAAGAATGATAGGATTTGCGGTATACACATCTGGATTACAGAGGTGGTAAATGAGATCTGAGGTAGTTCAGGAATTAGAGTGGAATTGTGGGTAAGGGAGTAGTCAGAGCTCTCGGATCCAAAGCTTTGGTATAAGGTGCTGAGGCTGGATCCAGGTGACTCCATATACTCACTCACTGAATCAGATGTAAAAAGGCAACATCGGACAGAAATTTAATACTGAGCATAATGATTGATCTGTGTTGTCCGCTATCCTTCTTCAACTGATGGGTCTCAGATCAGATCGGACTTTGACCACTTCTTCAAACTTTAAGATCTGAAGCAGACTCCTCCCCTTACCTATAATCCCCCCCTCCTGTCCCCAACATTACCTCAGGTCAGGTTTGCTCCAGAATCTCAGAAAAATACACTACATAAATTCTAAATCTGTATTACTAGAAAAGTACAAAACAGAGCAAAGGAGAAAACCTGCACTGCAGCTGCAAGAGTGTGTAATGCTTTACCAATGGCAGCCCACACACTTATACCAGAAGCCAAGGGAAGGAAAAACTTTCCATGAGATGGAAAAGGGGAAAGGAGAGATGGAAGTTGAGGAAGGACAGAAACAGCATGTTGTCTTTTCCATCCATTTTTCAACTGATGGAGCAGAGTTCCCAGCTACTTAGGTCCACAGGTAGTCTCACAGAAAGATGTTCCGGAGGACAGCAGAACCAAAAGACAGCCTCTCTCTGGAAAAAGCAAATCTAATCTGTAATGGGAAATTAAAGTATGAACATCAGACCTGGTGGCAGCACCACAAATATCAACTGAAGCTGGAGAAAAGAAGGCTGTAGTGGACACGGTTTTTGAGTGTGCTTTTGGTGGGCATGGTAGAGTTGAGCCTTTTTGCTTACAAACATGGGAGAAACAGCCAGTCATCCACTTAACTAAAGTAACCTTTGACATGCCTTCACCCATCTTGGTCTTAGAACATGAAACAACTGATCCGGTTTCCTAAAAGGTTTGATTCAATGAAGGCTGAAGCATAAATTGTGTACATCCAACAGAGTATGCATTCTCCTTTATTTGAAAATTTTGGAAAAAAGACTGGTTGATTAATACTTTGATTAGTGAAGATTGTAAAGCTACTTTAGGCAAAACGGCTGGATCAGAGCGTAAATAATTTAATGAATTTGGCAAGACAGAGCTTTGAACTCTGACACCCTTATGGCTGAAGTAATAGCCACCAGGAAAAGGGTTTCCCATTCAACAATTTTAAGTCCACCTTGGCAGAAGGTTCAAAAGGAGCTTGGGTCAAGGCTTACAGCAGGACAGTCAAGTCCCAAGGAGGAGTAGGATCCTTAAGTGGAGGTCTAAGAAGAAAGGTACCGCTGAGAAAGGCTTTGTACACTTTGAGAGAGTCTAAAGAAGTCTGTCTTTCCTACAGGGAATTTTGCTACTAATGGAATCTTAACAGTAGAATAACTAGTTCTGTTATGGAAAATGGAGGCAAG
The DNA here is from genome assembly GCF_019279795.1 of Protopterus annectens. NCBI lineage: Eukaryota > Metazoa > Chordata > Ceratodontiformes > Protopteridae > Protopterus > Protopterus annectens. The sequence continues at coordinate 1,260,509,285 of NC_056731.1, forward strand.
AAATACTAACACTGCTGATATAGGATCAGAAAAAAGGATCTAGATTTCTCTGCAAAGATTACATGGAAAATCTTTTTCATTTACTTTTGTAAACTTTCCTACTGGATGGTTTCTGAGAATAGGCAAGAATCTGAACCACTTGGGATGAAGGCATGAGAAGCCATCACTGAAAGTGGAGAAACCATACAGTCAGCTTTAGGGCTTGAATACCAGAAGGAACCTCCTGGAACATCTGTCCAACATGATGTGGTAATACACATCTTGAAGGTCTAATTAGTATATCCATTTATCTTTCCTCAGTACAAGGATGACAGACTGTACCATAACCATCCAGAACTTTGTGCGTTTGACAAATTGGTTCAAGTGGCTGAGGTCCAAAATTGATCTTAGGTCCCTGTTCTTTTTTGGCACTAAAAATAATCTGGAGTAAGTTCCAAACCCTTGCAGGTCTAGTGGGACCATCTGGATGACTCACTTGTCTAGCAGCAATTTTTTTTAATGTAATGCTGGTGCTTTTCTTTGAGAGGGTGGTACGTTCGGAAGTTTCTTCCTTAGTGGGGTTGGATATAGAAAGAAAATAAAGTAGCAGCTGAAAATTATTGTCAGCACCCAGACATCTTTGGTGATGGATGTCCAGACTTCTGGGTGCAGAGACAAGCTTCACCTGACTGCCTCAAGAGTCCAGCAGTTAGGCATCTTCTTGAGGGGCACTAGAAAGACCGTGCAGAGAAGGAACTCCCTGAAGCCATCATTCTGTGGGCCTCATCTGTCAGGAGGAGACATCTACCAGTAGAATACCCCCCTCTGCCTAAGGGGATCCACCTCTGGAGGAATCCAGGGAAAAACCATGAGATTTCCTAAACCACCATTTCTTACCCTCCCCCTTCTGGTTTCTAGTGAATGTCCTGGGAGGGTAGAGAACTGTAAACCTTTGGTAGAATGTTTTCCCATCCTGTTCACTTCTAGAGAGTGCGTCTTAGATTTTGGGGCAAAACAAAGTGGACCCATTAAACGGGGCACTGATAAATGACATCTTAAAGGACTCGGCAAAATCACACAACAAACATACAGGTATGCTTCCTCCTTGTAATGCCAGTTCATGCAGCATTTTAAATACCTTCTATTGCATTTGATATGGGACATATGGAGGCATGTGACAGGCATTGAATAGTGGTCAGCTAAGAATCCACTGTTTTTCTTTCTTCTGCAGATGTGGACCCAGAAAGAGACCTGAAAATTTCCTTGGTCAACTTGCTTTGGAACCTAGTCATGTGTGGTAGACAGTTCTGTATCCTTAGTGTAAAGGTTGCTGGAGCATAAATGTGCTTTCCAAATCTGTCAAAAACCCTGGATTCTCAGTTAGGGGATGGACAAGAGAACTTTCTTCTGTAAGCTCCTCCTTAGTGGCTGCCACGAGGTCCAATGAGAATGGTCTTTGGGGGTCATGAGGTATTTGTCTGGTTTCCTGGGAACTGGTTCAGTAAAGTCCACTTCCATCCATGCCCAGCAAGAGATTAGACCCACCATCTCATCTGCCAGGGAACCACCCAAGCAGAAACTGAGCTGGAATCAAAAGCCTCAAAAAACACAGATTCTTCCTGAGAAGGGGCTTTGGAAGACCAACCTCCTTTCCGTCTCAGTGAATCAAGGACCACCCTGAATCAGACATCCTCAAGAGGTGATCTGGGAACCCCCCCCCCTTCACTGAAATTTATGTCCTCTGTCAAAAACTCCTGGGGGGAGTCAATGCGCCTCCCCTTACAAGCAAGCCTCTGCAGTGGTAAGCTATGGGGAGAATCCAGAATAAGGACAGTCTCAAGGCTAGTGTGAATCAGCTGTCCTGATAGAACAGACTACGCAGGGTCAGGGCCCAAGGCCTTCAATTGCAGAGCGAGTGGAGCCAAGTGGTGTAATGATACCCACTGTCCAGCCTTGCAGAGAGCACTTTCCACTGCCTCAAAAGCAGACACTGAGGGAGAACCTAAGACCACTCTTGCAGTAGCTGAAGCTGCCACTGCAACATGGCCAAGATACTAACATAACTCTGTTCCACAAATGAAGCTGGAGCCATGGCTCAAAGATGAAAGAGCGGCTCCAACAGCTTTAGATTCAAACCTTTACCACTGGACTCAACACCAAGCTTTCGTTCTAGGATCATTCTGGCTTCAAAGAAAACCAGAGCCAGTTGGGTCAGAGACTATGCTGGAGTCAAAGAAAAACACAACCTTGAATCTGACATGGACAATCCATAAGAGCTCAGCTCCAATAAACCTGAACCCAGAGCTCGGATCAGGATAGAAATAGCCATAGGTATGGGATAGGGTACAAAGCTCACAAGTGCGATGGGAGAGGAAGCCTGAGGAACTCTCAACTGAATTTGTTCCTGGGGAACTTCCTCACCATTCTACCAACATCAGCTTCTGACAAACTTCTGGTAGACCTAACTGACCTCAACAAAAATGAGGATGATTGTTTTAATGATCTCTGTAAAGGTCTTTCCTGCAGGAAAGGTGAATGCAGCCTAGGAGAGAGATGATCCAGTTAAAAATCTAACTGCAGATGGAGCGGGGGGGGGGGTCTTGGGGACAAACCAGATTCAGATCAGAAACAGAAGTTGGATCCAAGGATTTGGAAGATTTTGTTTTAAAGTTAATAAAAAGCTGTTTAAAAAATTGTACAAAATTATTTAAAGATAAATATAACTAAAACAACTATTTACAGATGTCTACAACAAAATCAAACATAGAACACTAAATCGTTGAAATATATCAAGTAAATCACTTAATTTTGACCAAAATCTAAACTAGTGAGTAATATTTGAAGTTCTCATTTTGACAGTTGGCAATTCTTTTTTTGTTGTTGTTTTACAGACATTTATTGCTAAATAAATAAATTCAGTGAAATAAAATAGCTTTACATTCCAATTCTTTGTGACCATTTTTCTTCCTATAGCTAAAATGGACCAAAGGAGAACCACCTGCACCCTAGGAATGGAATCCAGAACTGGAGCATTAAATAAGATCAAGGAGTTAAAAATGATACAATTATATGTCCACAAAACTTGGACAAAATTTTTTAATTCAACCCAAAAAGGAAGCACTGTTTTACAATTCAATATCATATAAAACCAATCTGAGTTAGAGACTCCATTACAGCGCCAACAATCAATTTTCCCATACTTCTAGATTAAAGTTGCTTTATGTGGAGTTAAAAAAAGCTCGGTGAAGAAATCTCCACATATATCTTTTCCAATAAAGAGAAGTACATTTTCCTTCATATTTAAGAATTAAGCATATATCTTCATCAGAAAAGGCCTTCTCATTATTCTTGAGTAATTCCAAAATAATGCAGCTGTGGAACCAAATTCTGCTCTTATTATTTTAGAAATTATTGATATACATGATTTATTCTTATTTGAGTTACTTTGGATTCTGAAAAAAAACCTCAAGTGATTTGGAAGATTTTGTTCACGGAGCCAAAGTCAAAACAGATTACTGAGAATGATCAGAGGATTGCTTCCTCATCTCTTTGCCCTTTGGGCCCAACACTTTTGTTCTCAGAGTTTCTCCAAGGACTTCTTACTAGAGGGGGCAACTCCATATGCCTATTGAAGAGTTGGGGGAAAAGACTGTCGAGCACCATTTTATTTTGGCACTCAGTTATGGCTCAATGACCGACAGATATGCAGCTCTAGCAATTCAAGTGGGCTGCTTCCAAACAGCACACAGTGGAAGTCAAAGCAATACACCCAGAAAAAAAAGGTGTAAGCTGGGAAAAAAATTACCAACAATTGTACCAAAGAATACAAGATCAAGCTAGTAAAGCAGCAGGCAGAAAAATGTCTAGATAAGAAAAGCTGAGTTTTTCTATTTAAACAGAAAACAAGGGAAAGAGAAGGCACAACAAAAAGGAAGAGACTACCAAGACAAAATAGTCTAAGTATTACAGAAAAGTATTCCAATAATCTAAATATCAAAAATCCCAGTAACCTAAAACCATGAATCATGTGTGAACTCTGAGTGGCAAATGAGATCTGAGGTAATGGGGATGGGAGGGGATTGTGGGTAAGGGGAGGAGCCTAAGCTACAGATCTTAAGGTCTGAAAGTGACTGAAGTTGGATCAGAGACCCACCAGTTGAGGAACAGACGGAAAAGACATTATCGGGATCCAGGGTTGAAGGGAGCGATCTTACCTTGCAGCAATGATCATACTACATTTACACCTATTGTTAAAGCGAGTGTACTTGCAAACTACAATAAAGTAGGAAATTATAATATAAAACCAATGTACAGTTTTCAGCACTAACTCAGAACAACACACGCATGCATTTTCATATATGCATATAGCCTAGCTTCTAGACACTGGACCATAAAATAAAAAACATTTTGCTACAGTAACTTCTCTATACCAATAGCAGCAATGTGAATTAAACAGCCCATCAATTCTTTTTTAAATAAACAAAACACACACAGGTCCTCACAGTCAGTCCTATCTTACTTTTCATGAAAAAAGGCAATGCCATTAGCCAATTAATGACTACCATAATATATTATGAGGATGAAAGAAGGTATTATAAATTTGGAAGATGGCATGCAGCACAGAGCTTTTAGGAAAGCCTGTGGTGTCAAACTGCAACTGCTTAATATCAGCAAATAAGAAAATAAAAACCAAATGTAGTCTCTAGAAACTAGACATGTACTACAACTATTGCTACTGCTCAGATAAAGACAAATATGGAACCCTGGGCCCAGAGTGTTAGCTAAGCATAAACTGGTTGTTGTTGTGTCTTTCGGCTTATCCCGGTTAGGGGTCGCCACAGTGGAACTCCGGTCCGCTAATGTTTGGTAGTGCATTTTTACGTGCCGAGTTACTAGCCCTGATGTACAACCTTCAACGAAGGCACGCCCATTCACGTATGCCTCCACACAGAAGACGCTCTAGCTGAGAATCGAACGGGACAACGTCTTGCTGTTTGGCGACAACGCTACCACAGCACCACTACCACGGGTCCGCTAAGCATAAACTGGTACCAAGCACTATTTTGGGTACAAATGAAAGTGCAGAGAATTAGCAATGGCAACTTTCTACAAGGAAACACAGGAAACTCCCAAGAGCTTTGTGGATAGAGAGATAGGCACCTTTTACTTCCAAGGTCAGCAACCACCCATTCTGCATAAGAGAAGGGTCAATATCACAGAAAATGTTGTGAAGCAGCTGAGGTAACACTCTTTTTGGACTATCTTGACACTTGCTGGTACAAGTGAGAACATCATGAGAAAATCTATATAAAATCACACAGGCTTTTCCAAATGCAATTTTAAACATGACCAAAATATGTTTTTAGATACCAGTAAGGACACAGTCAAACTGCTGTGAGACTCTGGCCTGGAGAAGTAGTTGAACATCTCAAAATTAATGTAATGACCACTCATATCATTGGTTACAAAAAAATGAATTGTATGGATATTCACCATCTACAGCTGGGATCTCTCTAATGGCCAAGGTGTGGGGTTGCAGCTGTTATACAAAGGATACACTGACAATGTTAATGAGCCAGCTGCAGCGATTTGCATGTCAAGTGGCATGCAGTTCTTCTAGAAATCACAGTCTGAATATACATTTCAGTAAGGTAACACCACATTCTTAGTGTGTGTTGTTTATCACACATACTAACATTAAAGCAGTATGCCCACAAAAAATGTTCAACTGCTGGAAAATATTGGGTCAGAGGACCGACATCCTTTTTGCCACTACCCGGATGTACTACCATTTCCTGTAGCAAACATCCTTATGATTAATACAATCTTAGTACAGTGAATATTCAACAACTGTGCCTGAATATTGCACAACTACGATTTTTTTGTTAATTTGTAATTGTAATCCATTTGTCACCCTTTTAATTATTTCTGACTGCATCCTGGGCTGGGCCTGAAACTAGTCAATTTTTGATCACTGGTAAACACCCTGTGAACAAACATGTATGCATGAATAAAATAATATAAATTAAAAGGCAATATAATAGACAAAAGCAGTAGGAGCAAATAGTGTGACCCACTGAAGATGATGTGAGTGGATGATGAGAAAAGAACAGCACAAAACTATTAGTAAAAAGACAAATGGAATACAATACAGGAAAACACAGCAGTTGAACAAAAAATAATAAAAAACTGGCCAAAGAAAGTAAAATGTAAAATGGGTGCTACAGTAAAGGATGTCTGAGAACCTATCAGCTCTAGCTGCAATAAAAATGGGAGGTCTAGTGCAAAGCTAAGTTGATATCCTGGAACAAGGCCATGAGGAAGATGAAAAAAGACAGAATGAGAAGCAAGGAAGCATGAAAAAGAGACAGAGAACTCGGTTAAATAAAGTAAGAAAATACCAAACAAGAGGGATACAGATGAACTAGGAAACAAAAAAAATTGTGAAAAATTTTCACTTAAGGATGCCCTAACTGTGTAAATACTTAGTGGGAACTGAATACACACTTACCCACAGAAATGAGGCACTGATGATTTTTTGCAAACCCTGAAAGAAAAGAAAATTAGTTAGATTGCTTAACCTTCTTCTTGCAAGATTTAGCAAATAAATAAATTAAATAAATACTATTAAAAGTGTAACTCACCAGCTATAGTGATGTTTCTGTGGATTCCAGATGAGCTTTTGAAAACTCAAACAAGATATTAACAGAATTTGGCCTTGACTATGGCACACAAAAGGATAAATCCTAACTACGACTCAGCTGACCTGAGTTTGATTAAAGGATCAAGTGCTTCATGCAGCACATGAGGGGAAAATGGAACTGCTTATTCTGGGAGGATAAGAGAATGAGTAGATGGCAGGTGAGCCTCTTACGGCTCTGGAGAAGGTTGATAGTGTGGGCTAACCTGGGGGAATGTCTGCTCAGGACCCTGGGCAGATATGCTTCCTTGGCCACACCTCATTGCCTTCCAGCCTAAAATGATGCCATCACACTAGGGATAGGGTTAGGGCTATAACAAACAATTCAAAATCTTTTCTCTGTGAGCAGCAGTTGAATGTCTTCAAGCGGACTCCCCTACACATCCTGAAAGTCACCAGTTGGGGGCCCTGGCAAACCAATTTCAGGGTGTAAAAATACTGTGTGCCTTGTAAGTATGCACAAGCACACCCTTGGCAAATGAATTTGGGGCTTGTGGAGAGTCTGCCATAAACAACATTTTTTATTGCAAAAAATAAATAAATAAATAAATTGAGAGAAATTAAGGAAAATGGTGCAGAATTTCATGAAAAATACATAGATAAATACCGGCTATAGAGTGTCCTCAACATATAACCCTAATCTAAATGTGGAAAACATGTATGACATAGTTAAATCTGTGAACTTGCAATAAAAAAGACCAGCATAAAAAAAAGATAAGAATTATGTACCCAATGAATGCTTCTGGAGTATCATCCCTACAAATGAAGAAACACAATACCACTAACTTTGAATTATGAATTTGTAGAAACTACTATAATTTTATTAATATTGTTGGTTGTACAAAAAAAACCCTATGCAAGATGTCTGAAACTCAAAATCTGGTACAAGTTCAATGCTCTATGAACTTGACATCTACTGTGGGATGTCTATGCCCTGTTTTGAACATAACAACCCATGTGTTTTGATAAAAGATACTCTTATGGTTGGAGGCTGCTGGCCTTAACCAAAACTCACAGCCATGTCTGAACTCTTGCCACTAATTTTTCTATCCTCCTCCTCCTGAATAATTTCAATTAATAATGAATTTTAAAGAATCAGAAAGACAGCATCAATGTATGCAAACTGAGAAAGATGATGCCTAGTTGAAGGATGCAGTTGTACTTTTAACAGTATATCTCTGAGGGAGAAACTCAGCAGCAGTATTACAAAAATGGATTTCTACTCATGGACCTCATTCTGGCAATATTCTGAAACCAATGGCACATTAGTCTCATGCCACTGCTTCACTGGATCGTCTGGCATGTACACTGAACAGAAAGAGCATTACTCTGCCTCACATTGTTATTTTAGAGAGAAAACTGTTTATAACATGGCCACAAGTTGGTACAATAACTGATGCCTGTGACACTAAAGCAAAAGAACACAAATCCAAATAAGGAAGATTTATTTATTTTATTTATTTGACATTTGTTGACTGGGAATGTCCAACTGAGCTTTTCAGTGGAGACCCAGGGAGAAAAGCTCTACAGAATAACAAACAAGGTTACATACATTACATTAAATGAGGACAGTACAGAGAGAGTAGAATTTGGTACTCGAGTAGGTAACACAAGTGTATCATCATAATTAAATGTGCACTAACAGAAAAAAAACATTTGTGTTCAAATACAAGATAAACTAAGGTAAACAAGCTGATTCGCTAACAGATCTCAAGGTCAGGGATCGTAGGAAGTTAACACACCTGCTTGAGTCTCAGCCTCAGAAATGTATTCTTGTGGTAAGAACCTCATACCAAGCAATCCATCTTCAGGATGACTCTTGCAAGCAGCAGTACACTAAATGGGCAAAATCCCAAATAGTTTAAGTGCACGCTGGGACACAGGATGTCATTCAGTTGTAATAATATCCTACTTCTTAACTGTACATCTATCTTCTTTGTCTGGGAGATAGGAATGCCAAACAGATCAGACTTCATAGTCTAACTGTAGATGAATGACCAAGTTTGGAGCTTCACACATGCTCCAGAAGCATTTATTCTTTAAACAAACAAAAGTTGCAGCATCCCTAGTAGAATGTGCTCTGATGATGTCTGGTAGTGCTCTGTTGCATTTGTCATAAAAATCAAATATGGTGGATAAACCATTGTGATAAGGTTCATCAAGTCACATGCATAATTTTTATACACCTTGTTAAGGAACAAACATTTGCTGAAAATTTGGATCTTGCCACATGCTATCCAAAACCAGCAGTGCACATCCAATGTGTGCAACACTAACGTTTGTTTTCCTGTTTTGAAAATAATATAATTTGTACGGTTTAATGAGGAATGGTTCTTTACCTGTCTTAATGCTGTCAAAAATATGTAGGGTCTAATGCATATTAAGGCTTGCTACTCAGAAAGCTCCTCACAAAAATCCACTAAAAAGATAGAGCCAAGACCAAGAAGAAGAACCAAACAACCACAGACTCGGCGAACAAGTCACTTAATTTTCGCTTTCATCCCAAAAGATACTTCTTCAGAATAAAATCAACACAGCAAACAATCCTTTTTATACAAGTCACTAAATCTAACTTACCTAATTAAGGCAATGAAACACTTAATACACTCAATTTAATTAAAAAAATGCTTTATAAACAACTAAGTCTGTGGTCGTTTCGTTCCTGTTCTACGTCCTTGCTGTACCTTTTTAGTGGATTTTTTGTGAGGTGGTTGGCCTTTCTGCTCATCGTGTGGGGGCATTTTCATTTTTTATTCAGAAAGCTCTTTGGCAAAAGTTACTGCCAATAAGCAGAGTGCCTTCAAGGCGAAAAAACTCGTACACAAAAGAAACTGGTGCAAAAGATGACAGTGTCAGCTTTTTGGTCATTCCATTACAATTCCTAACCAGAAAGAATGCAGACATATCAAAATTGCAGGGTTCTTTTTAATAAAGTTATGTGTAGGAGATGTAAGGAGTAAAAAGCATACTGACAAACATTCCAGAAAGATGTACAATGACAGCAGAATATAAGCTTGTTACATGAATGGGAGTCAAACAGTACTTGAAATGGGTGCAATTCTGAGTCAGCAAACTGGTCAGGACCCTAAAACAGCATACTTTTACATTTTCCTACAAAAGGCAGTAAGTGCTTTCATGCTTTCTCAGGTATATAAACCATTTTTTTCCACAGAAAATGAACAGTTTGGAAAAAAATGCAAATCACTCCAGAATGAAGACCGAGAGAGCCAAGGCCTGGATACAGAAACAGCACTGCTGCTTTGAAAAAGTTCAAAGAGTGCAGCAGTACAACATGCCAGGACTGACTCAAGAGGCAGTCCTGCTCACTCTGGGACATTTAGTACCTTCTGGATCATTAGGACAGCATGACATGGATGTAAGACCACCTCTGACAAGAAACAGAACAAAAATGAAACTATGGATATTTACAATGTGTGCTTGTGAATAGAGTTCCAGATGTATGAACTGATAGGTGTCAGGACTGCTTGGCACATACTTTTCTAGACTGTTGACTTCACCCTCTCTGACCTATAATGCCATTGCTTTTTCTTACCTGCAAAGTTTTAGACAAAGCAAACATTTCAGAAAGTGCAGTTGTGTCCCACTTACCATAGCTGTAGATGCTCAAGTACATCAATGTTGCAATATTGATTCTTGGATCTTCCTGCCATGCAAAAGGCCATGACTGGCACAATTTACAGAATCTTTACATCATCCCTAGCCGATGGATGTTTGAGGACTTGCATCTGGACATTGGGATACAAAAAGGTCACCCCTCTGCACCATTTGCAGGTCTTTCTAAGCAGTGTACAAGCACTCTGAAGCCCAAGGACAGCATGATCTCACCCAGATGTCTGGGTTAGCTAGGGTAGTAATATACATATAAGGGGGAGAGGGGATGATGAAGGATCTACCTTCAGGAGTCTCCTCTGCCCCATGCACACAACAAGGAGGAAAGGAAAGGGTCAGCAGACAGAGGGATGGGAGCAATGGTGTGATCTGTATGGTAGGTTTGAGGCAAATCTTGCTATTTTATTATAAAGGTATTCGAATTTATATAAATACCTTTTTCTAAGGCTGGTGAAAATTGGGGCTGCATATAGTAAGGTGGAAGAAGGTGAGTTCTAGATATGGCTTTTCTAGTGAAGATGGTTAAGTAGGGTTTGATACGATAGCGGGAGCCTAGCCTGATGTGCACCTTTCTGAAAGTGACTGCCAGGTGCTTGTCAAATCTAAGGTCATTATCTATGGTGACTTCTAGGAACTTGGTCTCTGCCACTGGTTCTATTACAGTATTATTGGAGGAAGAGATGGTGAAAGGGGGAAGGGTGATCAAGTAGTTTTTTTTACTGGATAAGAGCATGAGCTTGGTCTTGTTGGGGTTAAGAACAAGCTGAAAGTCTAAAAGGTAGTTTTCGATGTCACGGAAGGCAAACTAAGTTGTTTGTAAAGAGCAGATAAGGAGGGGGCTGCACAAATAAGGGAGGAGTCATCTGCGTATTATATGATGGTAGCGTTCTGGGTAGCAGAGGAGACTATTTGGGAAAACAGAGAACACCATTGGAAAAAGTATGGATCCTTGAGGTACACCTACAGAGGTAACTGAGAAGATAGTTGATTATGCCATTTTACAGCCTGTTGATGGTCTGATAAACAATTTTTGAACCAAGAGGGTGAGGAATGGGTTAAGTTTAGGGATGCTAGTTCATTCAGAAGTTTCTGGTGGGAGACCGTGTTGAAAGTTTTTGACATGTCCAGGAAGACAGAGGATACTTGGAGACCAGTATTTCTAAGATGATGGATTGAATTAGTAAAACTGACAAGAGCAGTGGCCTACAACCATGCTCTATTGATAGAAGGTCACTGTTTAGCATATACTGGAGTAATTCTGTAGGTATGCATTTTTCCAGAATTTTTGCACAGTAGGAGAGAATGCAATTGGTCTATAGTTATAGAGTTTTCTTCTTTTTGTAGATGATTTAAAACTGTATAGTTCATAAGAAGAGGACCTGAAAGCACAACTGCAAGTGGTCAAAACCTTTTTGAGACAATACAAGGATGTTATTTGGTCTTGATAAATGTGCAAAGCAACCTTTAAAGCAGGAAAGTGCAGCACCAAGAAAACATTGTTTGGAACAGGAATGTGATATAAATGAACTTGACCAAGAGGGAGTGTATAAATACCTGGGAACTGATGGAGGATCAACAATAAAACATGAACAAATGTGAATAAAACTTAGTAATGAATATTTTGGAAGACTAAAATTAATACTGAAAACAGCATTAACATCTAGGAACAAAGTCCAAGCTATAAACTAATTTGCTCTTCCTGTCCTAACTTACAGTTTTGGAGTCACTGACTGCCCCCAAAAGGTGGTGGATCAGTTGTACAGGAAAAGAATGCTTCATACTCATCAAATGATTTATAAAAATCAGTGTACACCAAGACTACATAATTCCCTGTTCTGGAGGAGGTATGGGCCTCCTTGAAATTGATTACATGTATAGATATGCAATCGTGGGACTGCATACATATCTGCTAACTTCACAAGACCGCAAACATAGTGAAAGTTTTGAAACATGAGAAGAATAAGCCTAAGATGACTTCCCTGCTTAGTTTAGCAGAAGCATTTGTGTCAGGCGGGAATAGAAATCAAAACAGCAGTAGATAAAAATCAGGCAGCAACTGAAATGTGCAAAAAAAATAAATAAATAAATAAATAATGCAAGGTGAAGGATCAGATGAGAAGGCAAGAAATGTGGAAAATATATAAATACAGTTGCAAGTAAAGAAAACTCTTGGAACAACCTCGTGTCGATCAGGATCAAACATAGTAATGCTTCAGGAGAGGTGAATTTAAAACAAAAGACAAAAGGTTAATGTTGGCAGCCCAAAATAGTGCACTACGTACATGTTTGTTTACAAAGTCCATTGAACATGTGGGAGAAACAGACAAATGTAGATTTTGTAGAACAGAATCGGAAACAGTCGCACATCTTGTTGGTAGTGATGTACTAATAGCAAAAGGACTGTAAACTGAAAGGCATAATAATGTGGCAAGGCTGTTGCATTGGGGATTGTGCAAACATTATAATACTGAAGTAGCCGAAAAACACTGCAGACATGAGCCGCAAAGCATTACAGAAAATGATTTTGTTTATATCATATGGGATCACCCATTACCAACAGTTCAAAAAAATAGATGCAAGAAAACCAGACACAGTAGTCAAAGAAATAAAAAAAGCAGCATTAATCACTGAAACTGCTACACCCAGTGGCTATAGTGCCTTATTTTTCTGGCTTTTTGATTATTTACTGCTTAGCGACTGCATTTTCGCCTGTTTATACAGCTCTGCATTCTATTTAAACTGTTTTTGTGTTGATTAACTGTTTTGCACCTTTAAAAAAGTTATTTGTTGCTTAATTTTACCTGTAGGCTAACACACTCAAGTGCGCTAGCCGTTTAAAAGCATTTATAGCATTTACTGTCTGTTTTTCCTCTGTTTTCTGCAAAAAAAATATCTTGTTTTCCCGCCTTACTGAACTAGAATAGTCCAGTCTTCACAGTTTGCTGATCTCTGGGCTTTGGCTTGGTTCCTGTGCTATTCCGTATCCTTATTTGGATAAAGGGAAGCTTCTTTGTTCACCAGTGGGAGTGGGGAGCACTGAGCAGCCTATTTGTCCCTAGAGCAGTGGTTCCAGCCAGAAAATTGTAGTCTATTGGCCATTTTGGGTCAATTCTTAGCTCTGTTCAACCCCCTGCTATAAAGCCCGCTTTAGCGCGCTTTTGCGTGATTTAGCGCGGAGTTGCCCATAGAGCACCATCGGGCAGCGCCGGTTAAACAAGGTTAAACTATTTCTGGCTCCGTAAAGTCTGCTGTTAAATTTTTCCCTTAGAACTTCTCTACTTGCAATCTAAACAGTCTATTCTCTATCTCAAAAGCTCAGCACTTGCTCCTAAAGCATTTTTATATAGGTAAAGTACTTATATACTAAACAAAGTACTACATTAGCCTAGAATCCCCTTGAGTACCCATTTCCCTATAGGTCCCTTCTGACTCAGTTACACAGCAAACTTTTTCACTTTTCTAGCATGTCGAAGGGTCAGTTGCTAGCGTCCTCTCCTGTTCAGCTGGTGAATCTTGGCATCTTGAGGCAATGTTACAATTGCCTCATGTACACAGACAACCCAGTCCTTCTCCCACAAAACACAAATACATGTGAGAGATGCAACTATATAGCCAAACTGGAGGCTGAGCTCTCTCAACTCAGGACTGGCAAGACCAGACAGGAGGAGAAGGAAACCACGCACACCACAAACCCAGTTTCACATAGAACTATCACAACTGCAAAACAAACACATAAACACACAAAGACATACTTGGAGGCACTGATCAAAAATCTACCAAAACTACAGAGGCCTCCAAAGCAGACACCCAAGCAACTGCCACCTCAAGACATAAGACATGCAACACATAGCTCTCAAAGTCAGTGTGCTAAACAGTCACAGCCCTTAAGGCCAAACACAATGTCAGACACACTTGTTATAGGTGACTCCATAAGTCAGACACACTGACGTCCCACTCACTAGACTGAACAAGGAAAAGATCACAGTAAGCTGCCTGTTGGGCGCTAGAATCCGCCACATAACACAAGCACTCAGGTCACTCCACAGCAAGTACAAGTATGACTCAGTCATTGTCCATGCCGGTGTGAACGACCTGAGACGTACCTCCCTGGACTACATGAAAAGAGACATAGAGGAGCTCTCAGATTATGTAGCCCAGGCCGGTATGACCCTGACCCTGAGCAGTATCCTACCCTCACCAAGAATGATGCCACAATAGAGAGACAAAATGATCAGCTTTAATAATTGGCTTAACTACTGGTGTCATTCTAAGGGGATCCAATGTCTGTCTGCCTGGGATGACATGCTTGACAAGCCACGTTGCTTCGCAAGGGACGGCTTGCACCTGTCACCCCTGGGCTTCCGGATATTGGCAAAGGCTCTTGCCACCCCCATAGTGCCTCTTTTAGGCAAGGCTCAAATGATAAACCTACCGCCCTAGAAAACAAAAATGGAAAAAAACTAAGGGTAATACTGCTCAATGCCAGAAGTCTAAACCTCAAGATGCACGCCCTCGAAGCCTTCCTCAGTATGGAGAACATTGATGTCTGTGCTGTGACTGAAACCTGGTTCAAGGCTCCTGAGAGCACCCCAGCACTGTCAGGTTATACCTTATATCATGCGTTCCGGCCCCAAAATCCGGACCGAACCACAAAAGGAGGGGGAGTATCCATATTCATAAAGGATACCCACACCTCCAGGTTAGTGGCAACGCACGAAGCATCAGAGACCATCCAGGTGCAATTAACCATAGGTAAAACTGCCCTACAGTTTGTAGCATGCTACAGCCCACCCTCTCAAACTCAGGAAACCCACAGCGCCTTCCTGAAGACACTGGAGAGTATGAATGTCTCTCCAAACACCATCATATTGGGTGACTTCAACTACCCAAACATAGACTGGGAACATTACTCAAGCCCCAACACCCTAGCCCAAAGGTTCCTGGAGTTCATAAACTCAAATGCTATGGAACAACTAGTCACCATTCCCACAAGAGGAGAAAATATACTAGACCTGATCATCACAAACATGGGGACAAAATGCTCCACACCGGAAGTATATCCCTCATTGGTGAGATCAGACCATAAATTAATCTCACTGGAGATCCACATCCTGCCCCCAACCCCAGCAAAAAAGACCACAGTGAAGAACTTCTCAAAAGCAAACTTCACACTTCTTAAGACTGGAGTGGTATCCTTCGAGGCCCCCGAGCCAGTGGAAACGTACAGTTTTGTACCTACCATAAATGTAGATGTTCGAAGATCCACATTGCTGCAGTCCTTACACTTGGGTAGTCCGCTGTCCTCGGTCGGCCCGAATATCAGTATAAGGCTGACGTCGGTCAAGGCGCATTAGACTGACATCAGGACGTCAGGGTACAAATGCGCATGACCGACGTCATATCCTCAGTCTTTTCTTGCCCCAGATGTCAGAAGACCCTAAAAGAAAGGTCAAAACCAAAAGACAGCAAACAACCAACCAACCACCCTTGCACTAACAATATGTACAATATATACAATATACACAATATTTACAACCCAACCCACACAACCGCCTCTAACTACAGAGGGGAAGGAGGGAGGGTAAATTGGACTGCAGCAATGTGGATCTTCGAACATCTACATTTATGGTAGGTACAAAACTGTACTATGTTCTTCATCTCACATTGCTGCAGTCCTTACACTTGGGTAGAATCCCAAAGCAGAGGAAAGGGAGGATGGCAAAACTATAAAGAAGCAGGAGCTGCCAAAATGCCCTGTAAAATAGCAGTGGCAAAACCAGCCCTAGATTTAGAATAAAGTGGAAGGTGATAATGCTTAGAGAAAGTATGCACTGAACTCCAAGTAGCTGCCTCCAAAATATCTTTAGTTGCCACTCCCTTTAAAAAAGCTGTCGAAGTGGCAGTAGCCCTAGTGGAATGAGGCCTAATCCCAGCTGGAATCTCCTTGCCATGATGGGAATAACAGAAAGCAATGCAAAACCCAATCCACTTAGAAATAGTTTGTTTTGACACAGGCTTGCCCTGAGAACCCAAAGCAAATGAAACAAATAACTGCTGAGACTGCCTGAACCCTTTAGTTCTGTCCAAATAATATCGCAACTGCCTGTGTACATCTAAAGTATGCAAAATCTTCTCCCCTTTATTTTGGGGATTTGCATAAAAAGTAGGCAAATGAATAGTTTGGTTTAAAGCCACACTAGAAACCACTTTAGGCATAAAGGAAGGATTAGTACGTAAAGATACCCTATCCTTATGGAAAATTAAGAAAGGCTCAACCGCCATAAGGGCCTGCAACTCAGAAACCCTTCTTGCAGAGGTAATAGCCAACAAAAAAGCAGTCTTCCATGATAAAAATTTCAACTCGGTAGTAGCTGCAGGCTCAAAAGGTTGTAGAGTGAGTTTCTCCAACACAAAATTGAGATCCCAAGCAGGAGTAGGAGCTCTTGGGGGTCTTATATTCTTTGCCCTCTAAGAAATTGCTTGAACAAAGGATGAGAAAACAATGGTGGGTCACAATCATAGTGAGCCGAAATTGCTGCAGCATGAACCTTAATAGAAGAGAAGGACAAACCTTTGTCCAGTAACTCAGTAAGATATTGAAGAGCCACACTTAAATTAGGCTCAGAAACATCAAAATCCTTTGCTGCACTCAAAAATAAAAATCTCTTCCATTTATCTGCGTACACTTTCCTTATACTAGGCCTTCTAGCTTCCAAAATAACATTCAAAACTTGCTGTGGAAGTGGAGGCCCACTATGGTTCAAAACAGAATATGCCAAGCTGTTAGGTGCAGAGAGTGAAGCTTGACATTGAGCAAATGACTGTCCTCCTGAGACAACAGGTGTGGAATCTAAGGCAAAGGCCATGGAGGCTCCCGTACCAGGCTTCTCAGTAATGGGTACCAATGCTGTCGAGGCCAATCTGGAGCTATCAAAATCATCCTTGGCTTGTCCTGTCTGGCCTTTAGTAGTACCTTTGGGAGGAGAGGCAGAGGTGGAAAGGCATACACATGAAGATTGCTCCAATTGAAAGAAAGAGCATCCACTTTCCAAGCTGTGGGATGAAACCTTTTGTGCAAAACTTTGGCAGCTGGTGGTTTAGTGGAGAAGCGAACAGATCTATGTCTGGAGTTCCCCATGACACTGTCAATTTCTGAAATACATGAGGATCCAATTTCCACTCGTGGGGATCCATAATTGCCTGCTCAACACATCTGCTAAGGAGTTCTGTGCTCCCGGCAGAAACCTTGCCTGAAGATTTAGCTGTAAACTGAGAGCAGTCTCCCACAAAATCATTGCTTGCCTGCATAGAGGATAAGAATGTGTTCCGCCTTGCTTGTTGATGTACCACATGACAGTTGTGTTGTCTGTTAGAATCAACACCTGCCCTGGAAGAAGTAAATCCTTGAAAGCTATTAATGCAAACTGGACTGCTAACATCTCTTTCAAGTTGATATGTAGATGTTGTAGTCTGGCAAGCCACTTGTCTTGTATCCACTTTCCATTCAGATGAGCTCCCCAAGCTTTGTCTGAGGCATCTGTCGTTAGAATCTGACTCCCCTCTGGCCGGGTCACAGAGAGTCCCTTGTTTAGGTGACATTCCTGAGCCCACCACAACAATTCCTTTTGAATGCAAGGTATTATTTGAATGACAGTGTCCAAATCCTGGCAGTGCTGTGTCCATACATTTTTGAGATACCATTGTAGCTTCCTCATATGCAGTTTGGCATTGGGAAGCACCAGAATACAAGATGCCATGAACCCCAAGGCTTGAAGGACTGTCCTTGCAGTCAGCCTGGACTGATGAGACAATTGATGAAAGTAAAGGGAAAGATTCTTTTGTTTGTCCGGGGTCAAAAGGCCATCTGGGATGCTGTATTCAGTCTCACACCCAGAAAGCACATGTCCTGAGAGGGTACTAGACTGGACTTTATTTCGTTCACAGAATACCCCAGGCATCTTAGCACTGCTATCACATATTCCAAATGATGAAGAAGCTCGTCCCTTCCTTGAGCCAGAATCAGGCAATCGTCCAAATAAGGATAGATCTGTATTCCTTTTAACCTGAGGAAAGCTATCACTGGAGCCAGAACTTTCGTGAACACTCTGGGCGCAGTAGATAAGCCAAAGGGCAATGCAGAGAACTGATAATGAGAAGTCCCAGCTCGAAAACGCAGATACTTCCTGCAACTCAGTCTGATAGGAACATGAAGGTAAACCTCCTTGAGATCCAAAGTTACCATCCAATGGTCTTTGCCCAGCAGAGGTAAAAGCTGTTGTAACGTCAACATTTTGAACTTGGGAATGTCCAGATAAGTGTTGAGGATAGATAAATCCAAAATTGGTCTCCACGTGTTCCCTTTCTTTGGTACTAGGAACAGGCGAGAATAAAATCCTAGGCCCACTTCTGGCATAGGGACCAGCTGTATGGCCCCTATTTGGAGTAACAGAGAAATTTGCTTGTGAGCCTCTATTCTTTGTTGAGGAGGAACGTCTGGCATGCCTTTGAAAGGAGGCAAGGTATGGAAATAAAACCTGTAACCGTGGTGTATGATATCCAATACCCATCTGTCTTGGGTAATTAAACTCCAATTTTCTTTGAAAAGTGTCAACCTTCCTCCCAAAGGTGCTGCCAGACGAGAAGGCTCTGGCAGCTGAAAAGGTAGGTCATTGGGTCTGTTTACGAAAGGACTGACCCCTGCCCTCACCAAGACTGTGCAGGTGAACTCCCTGTTCTAGGCCTGAAAGAGCCCTGAGCTCTGCCCCTACCCCGTCTAGATCTACCCCTAGACTGGGAATCATAAGAAGGATACGTCCACCCCTTGGTAGGCCAATTCCTACTAAACTTCGGAGGCTGAACCTGCAAAAAATCTTTAACAGTCTGCATAGACTTAGCCTTGTCTTCCATTTTCTTTAAGACTGCCTCAACAGGAGAACCAAACAACACATCAGATTGTAAAGGAGCATCTAAAATCCTTGTCTTAACATGGTCAGATAAATTCTGATCCCTCAGCCAGGCGTGCCTGCGAAGAACTGACCCAGTGGCAGCCACCCTAGACGAGGCCTGTACAGCATCAAAACCACATTGCAAAGAATGCTTACCCACCTGTTCAGAAACATGTACTAAATCTTGTAACTCTTTACATTCAATACCCTCCGCCAGAGCATCTACCTTAGACTTCAATTGTGAAAGGAGATAGTTTTGGTATTTCAACATATGAAACTGGCAATTCAAAGCCCTCATAGCTAGGGTGGAGGAAGTATAAACTTTCTTTCCCCATCTATCCAAAGCCCTGGCCTCTATCTGGAGGAACCGGATTTTTGACAACAGAAGCCTTAACACCCTTAGGCCCCTGACTAACAGTTTCTGGGTCTGCCCTAGGACTCTTAAAAAGATACTTATGAGCTGTAGGCACCCTGTAATACCTGTCCGGTTTAACAGGAGCAGGAGGCAAAGAATCAGGATTAAGGGAAGCTTCTGCAAACACATCTTCCACAACATCCAGAACAGGAGGTATAGCCAAAGGCCTATGCTGGGGTAAAAACAAAAATTCCCTAAGCCTTTTCCTGGAATCAGAGAAGTCCTGACCTTCCCACTTAAAATGCTCCCTCATGGAATGAAGAGTCTCTGAAAAAGAAAAATCCTCAGGAGGAGAAGCAGAAGGAGTAGAATCATCCACATCAGAATCAAAATAAGGAGAATACTCCTGCAAGTCTTCAGCCGAAGACTCAGAAACATCCCAAGCCTGCTCCAAACTCCCTAGCTCAGGTTCCACCCTAGGTCTCTTATCAGGAGGGGGCAAAGAACCTCTAATCAAAGTAATCAAATCTTCTGCCATTTTAAGCATATGCTTCTTGGGCACAGATCCTGAAGAACTAGGGGTGACACCAACTGAAGCTAAACCTGGCCTGCCTCTGGGAGAAGCCTTGGAAACAGAAGGAGAGGGCCTAACCACCCTAGGAAGGGAGGGGAGCACAGTAACCTGAGAAGCCCCTTCAGCCTGACCTGCCTCCTGAGAGGCCGCATCTTGCAATAACAAAGTCTCTCCCTGGGACTCCAGAGAAACCTCCGGCAGAACCACCGGCTCCACCAACACCTCTAAAGAACCGGCATCCGGTACGGACGGCTCTTCAAGCCTAGGCTTAGCTGCTTTGTCCTTGCGCTTCTTCGAAGAAGCGGGCGTCGGAGCATCCGACGGCATTTTATAATTGCACCGCTTCCCAAAGACTAACCTGGCACAATCTAACCTTCTCTTTATAGTGCGCTTATTGAATCTAGCACAAGAGCGACACCCAACAACATCGTGCTCAGGCCCTAAACAAGGAATACACAAAGTATGGTAATCTATATGCGGTATCTGTTTCCCACAAGAAATACAGTTATTCACTTTTTCTGACATCCGGTAAACCACTGAGGCAAGAAAAAACTAAAATATTCCCCAACGGGGTACTTAGCCAACTTTGACTCGGTCTGAAACTCCGAATTCGAAAAATTTCAGAACGCCGAACGGCACTTGCAACGCTGCTTCTGCATCGGACCATGCGGCAAAAAGACTGAGGATATGACGTCGGTCATGCGCATTTGTACCCTGACGTCCTGATGTCAGTCTAATGCGCCTTGACCGACGTCAGCCTTATACTTTGATATTCGGGCCGACCGAGGACAGCGGACTACCCAAGTGTAAGGACTGCAGCAATGTGAGATGAAGAACATCCACAACCCACGCTGCTGAAACCCTTACAAATGCCTTCTACGAGCACCTCCAGGAATGTATGGATCAAGCAATCCCTAATAAAATCAAGACCCTTTCCACCAAAGGCAGGCGCCCGGTCTGGTGGACCCCAGCCATAAACAAACTCTACAACAAGAGGAGAAAGCTACTACATGACAGAGCAAAATCCCTAAAAGGGAAGGCATCTGTGATCAATATTAGCAAAAAACTACGATCACTCAAAATCATCCAAGGCCAACTTTGAGAGAAAAATCGCTAAAGACACAAAAGACAATCATAAAGCCTTCTTTAGCTATGTTAGAAACCTGGGTGGAAACTCCCAGATATGCTCAGAATTAGTCCAAAATGATACAAAAATTACTGAACCCACAGACATTGCCAACATACTGGCAGACAGGTTCAGTGCAAATTTCTCCCCTCCCTCCCCCCCAAAAGGAGAAATATCTATCCCACCAGAGTCTAGCCTCCCAAACATCTCAGATGCCCAGGTGAGAGCTGCTCTCTAAAGCAAAAAACACAGCATCAATGGGACCGGACAGTGTCCCGGCTGTGTGCTACGAACTCAATGAGGAACTAAACCCACACATAAGGCTGCTGTTTAATCTTAGCCTTACTACAGGATACGCCCAAAGAATGGCGACGGCAACTGTGGTCCCACTCCACAAAGGCGGTGCTTCTACGGACCCTGAAATTACCGCCCATAAGCTTGCGAGCCTTGTCTGCAAAGCTATGGAGAGGATCATAATGGAACTCATAAATAAAGACATTGGGGACCTACAGACACTGGATCCTACCCAATTTGGCTTTGTCAAGGGCAGATCCTGCCTCTTGAACTTGGTTGACTTTTTTGAAACAGTCACTAAGGCCATTGATGAGGGTAAGGCAGTTCACACAGCCTACCTTGACCTAGCAAAAGCGTTCGACACAATACCCCACTCGGGCATCATAGAAAAGCTCACCAGCTTAGATGTAAACCCATATGTCACAAGATGGGTTGCAAACTGGCTCAAGGACAGAACCCACAGGGTTAGAGTTGCTGGTGCCATGTCAGACTCTAAGCCGGTCACGAGCGGTGTCCCACAGGGCTCAATCCTGGGCCCCCTCTTGTTCGGCATTATTTTTCTGAAGTGCAGGCAAACATAGGGGGATTGTGGCTGACAAAATTTGCAGATGACTGCAAACTGGGCACCATAATTGACACTCCATCAGACACAGACATCCTCCAGAGAGGTCTCATAGAAATGGATAACTGGGCCAGAGCCATGACCTTAAGCTAAATGCCAAAAAATGTATAGTCATACCCTTTGGGAAAAACAAGGTAACCCCTAATTACCACATAGGTGGTAATCCATTAAACACGGAAGAAGTGATCAGGGACCTGGGGACCCAAGTTGACAGTAACCTCTCTTTTGACACTCACATTGCCAAAGTGGTTAGGAAGACCTTCTACATTGCCCACCTGATCATGAAGGGATTCACATCCAGATCAGGAGAGGTCATTGTACCCCTGTACTCTTCACTTATCAGACCAATGATAGAGTACAACGCCCCATTCGGAATGTACCTTACCCGACACCTGCAGCAGCTGGAAAGACCCCAAAAGTTCCTCACCAAAAGGATAAAGGGGCTCAAACATATGTCATACGCTGCCCGACTGAAGAAACTCCAGCTCTATTCAGTCGCATACCGTCTGCTCAGAGGTGATCTGTGCCTGACATACAAGGCCATGTCCAACCGGGAATTAATGGACATGCTCCACCTCAAAAAATCCAAATCCACCAGAGCCACGAGAGCAAGAGACTTAAACCTCAACACGGATATAAATAGGACGTGCTGGAGGGACAGATTCATCACCCAGAGACTCCCTACACTATGGAACAGAATCCCAGTCCATGTGAGGCAGAGCCCCTCACTGACTCTGTTCAAGAGAAATCTTGACGAGTGGATGGGAGATCGTAGGTTTACACCGGGAATCATCACTGTGTCACTGCTGGACAGAGGCACAGCAAACTAATGGGTATAGTATTCTCATCCTAAGGGGTGGTGAAAGCCACACACACTCTGGCTAGGCTTATAAATGCCCTAGGGCAGATAGCCTAGTATGAACCTATGAACCTATGAGAGACAAAAAGTCATAAAATACCAGGATTTGCAGGCAGAAACATGGGCAATGTTTTGTCCAATAGTAGTAGGAATAATGGGTCTTATAAAAATATAATTTATAGTCGTACTTAGATACGTTACTGATCCATGCAAGTTGATATGAATTGCAGGAGGAGTTATTACTGGGCACATTACAGGTGCTGCGAAGAGCACTTCTGGCTAACATCAAAAATTGAAACAATATTAATTTCCTAAACTTGAATCATAATTTGACTTAAGAATGGGGTCCATTCCCATCATGGTAGTAGAAACCCAAAAGACTTGGAGAAAATAAAAAGAAAGCACAGAACTGGTACTGCAAGCCTGCTGCTACAAAATGCAGAAACATTCATCAGTAGTGTGCTATAGGGACATGAGGTTTAGAGTCTTTAAGGTCTAGAGTAACCATATATACGAGTCCTGGAAAATCATGGGAGTAACTTTTGTAAGGTCAGGATTTTGAATTTTGGAACATAAATCTGTTTAGCCTTGACTGGTCCAAGATAGGCCTTCAGGTGCCTTCTTATCTTGGGACTAGAAAAATCCTTCAATAAAAACATTTTCCTTCCTGACCTGGAGGAACAGACCGAGTGGAACCTTGTTGTAGCAAGTCAAAAAAAGATAGGTAGAAAGAGATTCTCCTGCTCTTTTGGTGATTTTGATACAGCTAGGAAGGGGGGAATTTCAGTGAACTAAATGTAGTAGCCCACTTTCAATGATGTGAAGGACCCACTGGTCCTTGGCAACGGTTATCCATTCTTGTAGAAAGGAGGAGAGTCTACCTGCCAGAGGGTAGTGGGTGGGCAGGGAAAGAGGGGTCAGGGACTGAGGAAATCACAGTTGGTCTATGTGCTGAGCAGGCTCTTTGAAGCATCCTTGTATCTGGGTTTGTTCCAGTGGCCACCTTCTGGATTGTTTGGTTTACTTAGCATAAGGAGGCATCCCCTTCCCCTTTTGGGGGGGGGGGCACAGCCTGGAAGGGTAGTTCCTATTAACTAGGTATAAGTGACCGGTAAAACTCCTTCACTGTTTTAGTTTGGTTTTCCTTTTTTCTGTCCAGCCTTTTGAATGGTTGTTCAGCTGGGGTTGCAAGCAAGAGGAGCATCCAGTAACTCTGTCTTGACCTGGTCAGAGAGCTCAAGTCCTGAGCCATGCATGTCTGTGAATGACAGTCATTGGTGGCGGCTCTGCATGATGCATTTAATGCATCATACCCAGTCTGGAAACCTCTAAGGCTACTGTAGATATCTCCTGAATTGCCTTAGAAAAGACTGTCAGAAAACAGTCTCTGCCTTACTAATAATGTGATCCTGAAAGAATTCAGAATACTTCAGCATGTGGAACTGGCAATTAAGTACCCTCATGGAAAGGGCAGCTGAAGTATATGCCTTCTTGCCAAACCCATCTAAAAGTCTATGTTCCCTGTCACTAGGCAAGGGATATCTAGTTGCACCCTTTGGCATCCCTTTACTTGATTCAGTAGAAACCACTTGGGGATCGCCTTCAGGATTTCTGTAAAGGTGCTTGTGTGAGTCAAGCACTCCATACAACTGGTTAGATTGTTTGGGAGCAGCTGGCAGGGAATCTGAGTGTAAAAAAGACGTCTTCAAAAATGTCATCAAGCACCACATGCACTGGGAGGATAGCTAGTGGTCTAGCTGAAGGTAAACTGCGTAATTTCCTACAGTGAGAGCATTAGCTTGGCAGTATTGTTTGTTTTCCCATTTAAAAGCCTCCTTCATTTGATGAATGTTATCCCTAAGAGAGAGGTTCTCTGGGGGACAGGCAAAATTATCATCACAATCCAAGTCCAGATAAGGTTGAGTTGGAAGAGTAGGATAATTCCTCTTCTTCCCAGAGTCACAGGATTGTGAATCTTCTTGAAAGACCACTTCTCTATTACTCCTGGATGGGGAGGCTTCAGAGATATTGGTCTAGGTGTGGCTAGGTTACTAAGATTTCATACAGCTCATGAATTCATGGTCGAATTTTAAGAGGTCTTGGGCTTCGGTTTGAGCTGAAGTGACAGAAGAGGAAAGTACAGTTGTGTACACTTACCATAAGTGTAGATGTTGGAGTGTATTCACTGTTGCAGTCATCACATTTGGGTTATCCCTGCCAGGGTAGCCCTCGGCCGGTCCGAATACCAGAGGCTTAGTATTTCTGTGTCAGCTGCTGTCGCTTCAGGACTGACGTCAGTTCATCAGTAGTATAAAGTAAGGCAGCCAACGCCATTACATCAGTTTTTCTTGCCCTAACCTGTCAGGAGCCCCCAAGTAGGAGCCAGGTTCTGGTGGAAGAACCCCACCAGTAGAAAGTAAATATCAATATGTCCCTTAGAAAGGAAAGAGAAGAAAGAGAGATGGAGGGAGGGAAAAACCAGGACTGCAACAATGAATGCACTCTTACATCTACATTTATGGTAAGAGTACACAACTGTACTATAATGTTCGTGTTTCACTGTTGCAGTCATCACATTTGGGTTGACTCCCAAAACTGAGGAAAAGGGTGGAGGCAGGCAAAGAAACTAGGGGCTGGCTAGGATGTCCTGCAAGACTGCAGGGGCAAACCCTGCTCTGAATTTGGAGAAGAGAGGCAGCTGGTAATGTTTGGTAAAAGTGTGAACAGATGTCCAGGTGGCAGCCTCCAGGATGTCCCTGGTGGTTACTCCTCTGAGGAAAGCTGCAGAGGTGGAGGATGCACTTGTGGAGTGAGTCCTGACCCCCTTGGGGGGAGGCTTTCCATGTTGTCTGTAGCAGAAATGGATGCAGTGTGCTATCCACTTGGAAATGGTTTGTTTGGTGATGGCTTTGCCTTCTGCCCCTGCAGCAAAGCTAACTAGCAATTGATCAAACTTTCTGAAGGATTTAGTCCTGTCTAGATAGAATCTGAGCTGTCTGTGCACATCTACAGAGTGCAGAATCATTTTGCCCTTGTTCTGGGGATTAGGAAAAAAGGTGGGCAAATGAATGGATTGGTTGAGAGCCACACTGGACACCACCTTGGGCATGAAGGATGGATTAGTTCCGAGGGATACCCTGTCAGCATGGAAGATGATGAAGGGATCCACAGCAATGAGCGCTTGCAGCTTGGAGACTTTTCTGGCTGAAATGATGGTCAGAAAGAATGCTGTCTTCCCGGACAGAAACTTTAACTCTGCAGAAGAAGCTGGTTCGAAAGGGGGCAGGGTGATATTTTCCAAAACATAGTTAAGGTCCCAAGCTGGGGTGGGTGCCCTTCTAGGTGGCCTCAAGTTCTAGCCGCTCCT
Source organism: Protopterus annectens (assembly GCF_019279795.1). Classification (NCBI taxonomy): domain Eukaryota; kingdom Metazoa; phylum Chordata; order Ceratodontiformes; family Protopteridae; genus Protopterus; species Protopterus annectens. The sequence goes on from NC_056731.1 coordinate 1,260,535,736, forward strand.
AGGAACTGCTTGATCAAAGGGTGTGAGAAAAAGGGTTGAAGGTGTTGAGAATTGAAAGACCCAGGATTGGGCGCCAAGAGCCCTCTTTCCTGGGTACCAGGAAGAGTCTGGAGTAGAATCCTTGACCCCTCTGTTCTACTGGAACTGGCTAAATAGCTCTGATATTGAGCAGGGAAGCTACTTGGCTTTGAGCCTCTGCCCACTGGTTTTCAGGAAGGTCTGGAAACCCGCTTGGGGTTGGCAGTGAATGGAAACAAGATTTGTACCCCTGGGATACATTGAGGACCCATCGGTCCTGTGTGATGGACATCCAATTTTTTGCATAAAGGTCAAGTTTTCCTCCTAGGTGCACAATCAATTGGGCATAGCTGGGGAGTGGGAGGTGGGGCACTTCATTGCTTAGATCTCTGCATGCCCTGAGACTGTAGTCTGGGTGGTCTGTTTCCCCTGGGTCTGGTTTAAGAAGGCCTGGAGGGGGCTGGAAAGGACCAGTGTTCGGAAGGGAAATGCCTACTGAATCTAGGGGGGTGCACTTGTAAGAATTCTTTAACAGTCTGCATAGACTTTTCTTTTTCTTCCATCTTTTTAAGAACCTCTTCTGCTTTGGTGCCAAACAAACTGTCCTTGTTCAAAGGAGCGTCTAGTAACTTTGATTTGACATGGTCTGGCATGGTCTGCTCCTTGAGTCAAGCATGTCTTCTCAGTATACAGATCCAGTGACTGCTGCCCAGCAAGATGCTTCTAGGGTGTCAAAGCCACACTGCAAAGTATACTTACTGACTTGGCCTGCAGAGTGCATGAACTCCTTCAATTCTTTATTTTCTGCACAGTCTGTAAAGGTTGCCACTTTTTGTTTAATAAGTTCCATAATATGCTGCTGGTACTTCAGCATGTGAAACTGACAATTCAATGCCCTAATAGCAAGAGTTGCAGAGGTATATACCTTCTTACCCCATGTGTCCAAAGCTCTGGATTCCCTGTCCGAAGGGGTGGGATTTTTGGCTGTAGTAGCCCTGATACCTTTAGGCCCCTGGGAAATTATCTCTGGGTCAGCAGTAGGATTCTTGAAAAGAAATTTGTGAGTGTGTCAGGTACTCTGTAGTACCTTTCTGGTTTCCTAGGGCAAGAGGAAAAGTGTCAGGAGTAAGACTGGATTCCATAAAAACATCATCAACAACATCCAGGACAGGGGGTATTGCTAAAGGCCTGTGCTGAGGCAACTCTAGGAATTCTCTGAGACTATTTTTGGACTGAGGATAGTCTTAGCATTCCCAGTGGAAATGCTCTTGTAAGGTATGCAAGGTTTCACCAAAAGAAAATTCCTATGGCGGGGAGGAAGACGGAATGGATTCCTCTGCATCTGAATCCTCGTAAGCAGATAAGAGCATGTCTTCATAATCAGAAATCTCAGAGTCATCGGACTCCTGGTCTGCAGAAGCTGTAGGGGACTGGTCTCTTTCTCTTAGGGGGAAGCTGACTTCCCCTAATCAGCGTAATAAGGTCTTCAGCCATTCTAAGCATTTGTTTTTGTGGCATGGGAGTAGGCGCATGCGCTTTGGTCATCTGTTTTCTAGGCAAAGTGCGTACTCTGGGCCTAAGAAACTCGGTAGTTTTGGTTAAAAAAGGTTGTCGGTTTGAAGAGAGTATCAGTTGAGCGAAGAACTGCCTCAGAAGCCGGTGCCTGCACAGTGGCTCAACACCCATCCAAGGTAGAGACATCCGCAGGTTCCATAGTCAAAGAAGAGTCTTGAGGCATACCGGACTCCGAATGGGTCTAAGTAGAGGCCTGAAAATCCACTGAAGTGGGCATCAGGGGCTGCGAAAGCGTCTCACTGAGTACCGGCGGACTGGCGACTAGGTTAACGGAAGGGTCGTTGGCAGCTTTGGACCTATGCGGTCTGTCTCTGTCTTTATCCTTACATTTTTTCGGAATATCAGTAGTCGGATGGCTTAGCAAAGCTATTTCAGAATATGGAAATAGAGAGTGAAAGAATTTAGCGACAAAGAGAACCAGACAATGAATGGTTTGGGCGTAAAACAAGGCACAAAACAGACAGCGAGGTACGTTGTGGTCTGGACCTAAACAGGTGACGCAGTAAGAATGAAAATCTCTATGAGGTATTTGCTTTCCACAGGCAAGACAATTAACTTTTTCTGACATCGGTTAGAGCAAGAAAAAAGGATCCCCAATGGGGTACTTAGCTTTAGAAGACATCAGGATTACTCAATTCGTAAAAGAAAATTCAGGTAGCGGCTGACCGGCACTTGCGAACTGCTTCTGCTTCGGGCTCCTCAGCAAGAAAGACTGATGTAATGGCGTCGGCTGTCTGTTTTTATACCCCTGATGACATGATGTCAGTCCTGGAGCGACAGCATCCGACGCAGAAATACTAAGCCTCTGATATTCAGGCCAACTGAGGGCTACCTGCAGGCAGATAACCCAAGTGTGATGACTGCAACAGTGAAACACGAAGAACATATTGTTAAGTCCAGTAGCTAAGCCAATTGTTAAAGTTGACCATTTTCTCCTGGTATTATGGCATCATCCTTGAAGATACTGGAATGCTGCTTAAGGTTAGGCTCATACCTGCCTGTGACACATATTCTGAGTGCTCAATCATGCCTCTCTTCATATAGTCTAAGGAGGTGTGTCTCAGGTCATTCAAGCCTACAAGGACCAAGTCATACTGGTACTTGGAGTAATACTGGTACCTAGGGGTAAGTAACCAGAGTGCTTGTGCAATCTGGCAGATACTGGCCCCTGACAGGCAACTAACTGTAACCTTTGCCTTAACCAGCCTGGTACGAGGGACATCACTGCATCTCACAATGGAGTCTCCTATGACCGGAATATTTGGTAGTGGAGCATTTTGCCTTATGGGCTTGGTAGATGAGACACAATGAGTCATGGTTTTGTGTGTTGTGATGGCAATTGTTTTCTTTGTGTGCATGCAGAGTTTCTGAGGACTGTACCCAAGTGGTCTTTGAGATTTGGGTATGTTATATGTGAGCACCTCTGCCTTTGTGTGTCTACGTGTGGGGTCCTTTGTGGGTACGGTTAGTGATGTGTGTGAGTCGCTGACAACCTGTTTCTTGCTTTGTGTGCCTGCATATGAGCATCTACCTGAGCATCTACCCTCCAGTGTCAATGTGTTAACTACACCTTTTGCATAATGTATTTGTCTTCGAGAATTAAGTGGTTGTCAGTGTGCATAAGGTGACTGCTACATACAGAATGCCCATGTCCACCAAGATGGATGCACAGATAGCAGGAAAAAGTGCCCATCCATGGTTGCAGGTCCTAATATGTATTTGCAAGGGATACCAGTGAAGGATGTTTGCAAACAGATGATGGAAAGGTCCTTAATTGGGGCAATCTGCAGCTAACCTAACCAGTGATGCTGCCCAACACCCAGACCAGATGCTCTCTGAACAGCAATAATCTTGGATACTACAATAAGGTAAGGCAGACCTAAACAGTCCTTAACTAAATGCATTAATGCTGCTCACCACGCAAACTAGTTGTGCTGAGAGTAACAATGGACTGAGGTAAAGTTCCAAGGTGTCTGAGGTATTTTTATAGGGAAATTTCAACTTCTGCTGACTGCACATATACAGGGCACCAGTAAAGTACAGTTGTACCATAAATGTAGATGTTGAGTGTATTCACTGTTGCAGTTATCACATTTGGGTTATCTGCCTGCAGGTAGTCCTCAGCCGGCCTGAATACCAGAGTCTTGGGATTTCTGCGTCAGATGCTGTCGCTTCTTCCATGACGTCAGGTCGTCAGGGGTATAAAACATGTAGCCGACACCATTACATCAGTTTTTCTTGTCCCAGATGGCAGGTGCCTCCAAACTATGAAGCAATTATATGGTGTGGAACACCCCCAGCAAAAAGCAAATACACATAGTATAAGATATGAAACCAAAATAAAGTGGTGCAACAGTGCTCAAATAAAACACTAAAACCAAAAAAGAGCACTAAACGTTGTGAGTCTTCAGTTTATTACAAAATGTTAAGCGCTTTCGTCAATGCCAGTTGACTTCCTATGCATGCAGTCCTGTAGCAGAATCTTCCCATCTGGTTAGTCAAAAAGGAGGCAAAGAAGTCTACTTCATAAATTCCCTACAGATGGATCAAACCTTGGAAAACTACCTGATCCGGTTTCCATTCATGAGGGTCTGTTCTTGTCCTCCCTCAGCTGACTTGCCACACAATTTTGCTCTGACAGAATGCAGAATGTCAGTAGAATGAAACTGTGCTGTGAGGCTATTTCACAAGCCAACATGGATAGTCTGCAGAGGTGGTACAACTTGATTCGCCTCTGCTTATTGACATACCTCATAACTGTGGTATTGGCTGCAAGAACTTGAAACGGTGCTGAGAACAAAAGGGGATTCAGAGAGTTGAGTGCCTTGATCATGGCAAGCATGACTTTTATATTTATGCACTTGCATCTTTCCTTGGTGTCTCACACACTGCTTAGGGAATAAATTCATAAGGATAAAAATGCAAAGTCCAAGCATCTGTCATGACAGACTGCTCTGCAACAATGAGGGAGAAGGGGAGATCTGGATTTAGGGATATCTGTTGTCTTAATCAAGTGATTTCAACACTCGGATCTGAAAAGACAATGGGAGTTGGTGCTAGGACCCAAGAGGCTCCCAGACACCACTGTATCTTTCTTGCATGGAGTCTTGTCAGGGGTATCATGAGAATCATAGAAACTATGCAATGCAAAATCCGGAGATATTTTCTCATGGTGACAGAAGTCTGAGTGGACAACCCTAGAAATAGTGCTAGATACTGATCTATTTTTTTTTTCTGTGGAGGAAAAGCTCTTTGAATTTTGGTGTCTTGCTGACATCCCAGAAACACAATCCTGTGAGGAGTGAAATGAAAGACTTTTCAATGTTCTCTTCAAACCCCAACATGTGTAGAGATCTCCCAGCATGTATAAGAAACTCCTGACACTTTGAAAAAGATTATGCAAAGATATGCAAGTCATCATCTAAATTTCGAAAAATTTGGATACCCTCAAGCCTGCAATAAATTATGACTGGAGTAAACACTTATGGTGCAGTGGACAGTCCAAAGGGAAATGTAGAGAACTGAAAATGTGATCCAGATATACAAAAACATAACTCCTGAAGTCTGGATAAATATGTATGTGGCAAGCAACTTTAAAATCTAATCTTAAAAGGAAAAGTACATTTGTGTACCTACCATAAATGTAGATGTTCGAGTGTATTCACTGTTGCAGTCATCACAACTGGGTTATCCTGCTGGCAGGCTACCCGCAGTCGGCCTGAGTTCCAAAGTCTAGGTCCGGCATCGGTTGCTGTCGCCTCTTCCCTGATGTCAGTGCGCCAGGGGTATATAAGATGCAGCCAACTCCATTTTCTTCAGTTTTTCTTGCCCCAGATGTCAGGTGCCCCTAAAATGGTAGGCTAAATTATGCCAATAAGCATGCATGCACAAAAAAAAAACAACTTTTCCTTCATCTACAAGCAAATACATCACATAGGTTGTATAGAGTAGAAAAGTACAGATAGGTACCAGCAAAGAAAAAAAGAGGGATGGTGGGAGGGTAACCTGGACTGCAACAGTGAATACACTCGAACATCTACATTTATGGTAGGTACACAACTGTACTATGGTCATCGTGTTTCACTGTTGCAGTCATTACAATTGGGTTGAATCCCAAAGCTAAGGTTGGGAGGCTGGAGCTAAATAGGATTAGGAGAGGCTATAAGGCCCTGCAGAACTGCAATGGCAAAGCCTGCCCTGGATTTAGAGTAGAGAGGTAAGTGATAGTGCTTTGTAAAGGTATGCACTGAACTCCAAGTTGCAGCCTCTAAGATGTCTTTGGTTGGCACTCCTCTGGGGAAGGCTGCTAAAGTGGCTGCTGCTCTGGTTGAATGTGGCCTAATGCCCTTGGGCACTGATTTGCCATGCTGTGAATAGCAGAAACAAATGCAATGGCCTATCCACTTTGAAATAATCTGCTTTGAGATGGGCTTTCCTTGTGATGTTGTAGCATATGCCACTAGAAGTTGATCAGTCTTTCTGAAAGCTTTAGTTCTGTCCAAGTAGAAGCGTAGCTGTCTGTGAATGTCCAAAGAATGCAGAATTCTCTCAGCCTTATTCTGTGGGTTAGTATAAAAGGTAGGCAAATGAATTGTTTGGTTAAGGGCCACACTGGACACTACCTTAGGCATAAATGTAGGGTTTGTCCTCAGCGAAACCCTGTCAGGATGGAAAATGATAAAAGGTTCCACAGCCATGAGTGCTTGTAACTCTGAGACTCTTCTAGCGGAGGTTATTGCTAGGAGCAGAGCTGTTTTCCAGGATAAGAATTTTATGTCAGCTGCAGAGGCTGGCTCAAACGGAGGCAGTGTGAGTTTTTCCAAGACATAGTTGAGGTCCCATGCAGGTATTGGTGCTCTACTTGGAGGTCTTATGTTTTTGGCCCCTCTGAGGTACTGCCTCAGTAATGGATGAGAAAAAATAGGTGGTTCTATATTGTAATAAGCTGAAATGGCAGAGGCAAGAATTTTAATTGATGAAAAGGAAAGGCCTTTATCCAGCATCTCGGTTAAGTATTGCAAAATCTGAGGAATATTTGGAACAATCGTGTCAATACCTTGTGCTTGGTTCCAAGCACAGAATCTCTTCCATTTGTCTGCATAAGATTTTCTGGTGCTAGGCCTCCTGGCCTCCAAAATAACATCCATCACTGCTTTAGAGAGAGGTGTGTCTTGAGAGGCTATATTATCTGCCATGCCGCCAGGTTTAAGGTTTTGAGTTGGCTGTACAGTACCTGGCTGTCTTGCTGGGTCAATAAGTGAGGAATTTAAGGTAATGTCCAGGCTGGGCAGTGAGACAAGCTCTTTAGGACTGGGTACCAGTGCTGGCGGGGCCAGTCTGGGGCAATCAGTAATTTTGGTTTCTCTTGTCTGACCTTGAGGAGTACCTTGGGGAGGAGAGGCAGAGGAGGAAAGGCATATACTGTCAGATTTTTCCAGCTGAAAGACAGAGCATCCGCTTTCCATGCTTGCTTGTGATAAGTCCTTGTGCAGAATCTTTGTAGTTGGTAGTTGTGAGGAGAGGCAAACAGGTCTATGTCCAGGCATCCCCAGGTCCTTGTTATCATGCTGAAGACTTGTGGATCCAATTTCCACTCGTGGGGATCCATTAGGTTTCTGCTTAGTTTGTCTGCCAGAGTATTTTTCCTTCCTGGCAGGAATTGGGCTTGCAGATGTACTTGGTAAGTCAATGCTGTGTGCCACAAGTTCATGGCTAACCTGCAGAGGGGGTAGGAATGTGTGCCTTCCTGCTTGTTTACGGACCACATGACTGTAGTATTGTCCGTCTTTATTAGTAGTTGTCCTGGATGATTTTGATCCTTGAAGGCTGTTAGGGCATTCTGAACAGCTAGCATCTCTTTTTGATTGATATGTAGATGCATTTGACTTGCGGACCATGTGCCCTGAATACATCTTCCTGCCATATGGGCCCCCAGGTGTAATCTGATGCATCTGTTGTCAATGTCTGCCTGGCCGTGGGTAAGGTGAATGGCTGTCCCGTGTTGTGGTGACAGGCTTTTGCCCACCACTGAAACTCCTGCTGCAGGCAGGGAATGAGGGTAATTATTGTTTCCGGGCTGTGGCAATGTTGATTCCAAACACTTTTTAGATACCATTGAAGTTTCCTCATATGCTGTCTTGCATATGGAATTAGCAGAATGCAGGATGCCATGAAACCCAAGGCCTGCAGAATTTTTCTTGTAGATAACTGGGTCTTTGTTGCCAACATTTTGAAATAAGTAGTCAGTTGTCTGTGTTTGTCTGGCGTGAGATAAGCCATCTGGGCAGCTGTATTTAAGCTGCACCCAGGAATATTATCTCTTGAGAGGGTACGGGTTTTGATTTCTTCTCGTTTACTGTGTACCCTAGACTTGTCAGTAATCTTTTTACAAACGCCAGATGCTGTAGTAGAATGTCCTTGTTCTCCGCTTAAATAAGGCAGTCATCCAAGTAAGGATATATTTGTATTCCTCTGCCTGCAAAATGCAATTACTGATGCCAGGCACTTTGTGAAGACCCTGGGCGCAGTAGATAAGCCAAAGGGCAGTGCAGAGAATTGGTAGTGCATTGAGCCAGCTTTGAATCTGAGGTATCTTCTGCATGTTTGTCTGATTGGGACATGCAGGTATGCCTCTTTTAGATCTAAAGTCACAAGCCAAGCCTTCTTGCCCAACATGGGCAGAAGCTGCTGTAGAGTCAACATTTTGAATTTTGGAATATCCAGATATGTGTTTAGAATAGATAGGTCCAGTATTGGTCTCCAGGCTTTGTCTTTTCTGGGTACCAAGAACAGTCTTGAATTGAATCAGTGACCCTGCTCTTGTTCTGGTACTTGTTGAATGGCCCTCATGTACATGAGGGATGAAACTTGCTTTTGTGCCTCTGCCCAATGATTGCGTGGCAGGTCTGGCATACCGTTTTGCCTTGGCAGGGTGTGAAAGTGGAACCTGCAGCCTTGTGAAACTATATTTAGAACCCATTTGTCCTGGGTGATCATGAGCCAATTTTTAAAAAGTGCTAGCTTTCCCCCCAAAGGGGCTGTCAAAAGAGAAGTGCTTGTTGCTGGAAGTGGAAAGTCATTGAGACTGTTTCCTGTATGGCTGTGATTTTTCCTTTCCGCTCTTGGAGGTAGAAGCACACCATTGTTTAGGCCTGTATGAGCCTTGGGGCTGTGATCTGCCTCTGGGGCGTCTGTATCTGCCCCTTTGTGGTTTATGTGACACTGGAAACGACCAATTTTTTGTAGGCCAGTTCCTGCCAAATCTGGGAGGCTGTACCTGCAAGATATCCTTGACTGTTTGCATAGATTTAGCCTTGTCCTCCATTTTCTTCAACACCTCTTCTGCTTTAGCACCAAAGTATCATGCTGTAAAGGAGCGTCTAATAGTTTTGCTTTAACATGATCCGGCAAATTTTGTTCTTTTAACCAAGCATGCCTCCTAATGACAGAACCTGTAACAGTGGCCCTGCAGGAGGCCTCAAGAGAATCAAAACCTCATTGCAAAGTATGCTTTCCAACTTGTTCAGCTGCATGCAATAAATCCTGCATTTCTTTATTGTCTGCAAATTCTGTATTTGCTGGCATTTTCTGTTTAAGCAAAGATACAAGATATTGCTGATACTTAAGCATATGAAATTGGCAATTTAAAGCCCTTACAGCCAAGGTAGCAGAGATATAAATCTTTTTGCCCCATCTGTCTAGGGCCCGAGAATCCCTATCAGAGGGGATAGGGTTTTTTGCAGTAGAAGCCTTGACCCCTTTGGGACCCTGAGAGATGGTTTCTGGGTCAGCTGCAGGTTTCTTAGAGAGAAATTTATGTGAATCAGGAACCCTGTAGTATCTGTCTGGCTTAACAGAGGCTGGTGGTAAAGAGTCTAGAGAAAAACTGGACTCTGTAAATACATCATCTACAATGTCTAAAACAGGCGGGATAGCAAGGGGCCTGTGCTGGGGCAATAAAAGGAAATCTCTGAGCCTTTTCTTGGATTCTGAGTAATCTTGGCTCTCCCAGTGGAAATGCTCCCTCATAGTATGCAGTGTTTCCCCAAAAGAATAATCATCAGGAGGAGAGTCTGAAGGGATAGATTCCTCAGCATCAGAATCCTCATAGGGAGGAATAGAGTAATCCTGTTCAGAGGAGGAATCAGAGGAAATGGAAACCTGGTCTGAAGATTCATATTCTAACTCTTGCCTAGGCCTCTTTTCAGGAGGGGAATGGGAACCCCTGATCAAAGTAATAAGGTCTTCGGTCATTTTAAGCATCTGTTTTTTTAGGCATGGAGGCCTGTCCAGGTGAATGCTGTACTTGTTTCTTTGTCTTTAGAGCTGCTTTAGTCTGTCTTTGCAGCTGAAGTAGGTTTCACATATAACTGTGCAGGCCTGAATGTGTAGGCCTGAAAACACCCTCAGAAGCAGATGTCTGCTCAGCGGCTCCGGACCCATCTGAGGGAATAATTTTCGAATGTCCAATACCTTGAGTTTCCAGAGGCCCAGTCAACTCCACGTGGGAGTAGGAAGTGGCCTGTGGCTCTGAGGTAGCAGGCGTCAGGGGCTGCGAAAGCGCCTCACTGAGAACTGGCGAAAGGCCTAGAACAAGCCTCGTTGTCGGTTTTGGATCTCGGATGCCTGTCCTTTTCTTTTTGTTTTTTGTAAACTCCGGTAGTCGGCTGATCCGACGGCATTATATAATTAAATCTTCTGCCAAAGTAATGAAATGCAAAATCATACAGACGCTTAATAGTGCATTGGTTAAATCCATCATAAAACCGACAACTAGCAACGTTATGGTCAGGGCCTAGGCAAGGAATACAGTAAGAATGAAAATCCTTATGAGGTATTTGCTTCCCACAAGAAATACAGTTATTAACTTTTTCTGACATCGGTCTGGAGCAAGAAAAAAGTTTCCCCAATGGGGTACTTAGCTTTAATGAAGACTTCGGATCTGAAATTCGAATTTGAAAACTTCAGGAGTCGGCCAACCGGCACTTGCGAACTGCTTTTGCTTCGGGCACAGTGCGGCAAGAAAGACTGAAGAAAATGATGTCGGCTGCATCTTATATACCCCTGGCGCACTGACGTCAAGGAAGAGGCGACAGCAACCGAGGAAGGACCTAGACTTTAGAATTCAGGCCAACTGCGTATAGCCTGCCAGCAGGATAACCCAATTGTAATGACTGCAACAGTGAAACACGATGAACATCTTGAATGAGAAAGAAGAGGTAACAAGTTGTGAAGTGACATCGCTGAATTTGTGCACCATCACAAACAGGTTTAGAAAAGACAAACCAAGAACTGGTCTCCAAGCATTTTCTTTCTTTGACACTAAAAACATACTTGAATAAAGCCCCTTTTCCATCTGGGAAGAGGGAACAGGTTCAATTACTCCCTGGGAAAGCAGGACACTGGCAGGTAGAAATAAGAGTCTGGACTAGAGGATGAGGAATTACCCCTTGGAAAGGAGGACCCCCCCCCACTGCCATCTGTAGCCTTTACAAATTATAGAACCCATTTGTCTGAAAATATTCTCAAATAGAAAAGTAGAGAATCAGACTTTCTGGAAGAACAAAAGGGGCTGCCAGTGTGGGGGGAATAAAGTCTCTTAAATAGTCATTCTGACTTACTGGACTGTCCTTGGTTTTGGGAATTTCCAGAATTCTTCTTGAAACTTCCCTTGCCATTTCTTCCTAATCAACTGTTTACCAATATTTTGTTGAGACTGCTTATTTTGTTTCTTACCAAAACTGGATGAGGAGTTACAGAATCCCTTGGAAAACAAGGGCTGAAAAATCTCAAGAGTTCCCCTGTATCAGCTTACCCCTTTTCATCACACTTTTGGTCACCTCTACAGCAGAGGGGCCAAAAACTAAATCTCCCCCAAAGGAGAATTTAAAATCTCATTTTATCATCATCTGAGAGGTTTCTGAAAATGCAGCCATGCAAACCTCCTCAAATCAGAACCAGTGGCCATAGCCTTTGAAGAAGTATCAAGAGTCATATATATACACACACACACACACACACACACACACACACACACACACACACACACACACACACACACACACACACACTACAATAAATATGGATATAAACTGAAAAAAATAAATTTAAGGCAGATTTTTCTTCGCAGAAGAAACTGCAGCTAAAACATTCCTCATACTTTCACAATTAGTAAGAGCAAAGCTTAACATATGAGCCTGACAATTCAAATTTCTAAAAATAAAAGTTGCAAAAGCATACATTTTTGATAATCAATAATCTTCCCATCCGCATCAGACAGAAAGGACGACTAGAATTAAATAAAAGTTATGTACTTACCATAAGGATAGATCCATGCTGCCTTTTTCGTCTGGTTCAACATTTTGGTTGCTGTCACTTTCTTCCAGAGCTCTGGATCAAAGGCTCTGAGTCCTCCCCTACCCATAATTCCCTTCTTCCTTCTAAGCTACCTCAGATTGAGTCTGCTGACTTTGTCCAAATTATAGATCTATTCCTGAAAAAAAAACTGTAGGAACCAGTAGGTATCAAGGCTAATAGGCTTGTTCATACCAAAGTATAACAAAATGTTTTTTTGAACAGGTAAGGTCTTAGCGAAGGTCTGAAAGAGCACCTGCAGGTGACGATTTGGAAGGGGGAAGGAGAAAGGGGTATTGAAATAGATGAAAATGAAACACAGATCTATAATTATGGCAAATACATAACTTTTGTATCCAGTGTTATCTGTTTGCATCCTTTTCAATGTTAGGGACAGATTCCCAAGCTGCCTGAAAACACCTAGGTGGTTTCACGGAATGACATTTCTGAGTATAGTGGAACCTAAAGATGCACATGCTCTGGACTGCAAATCCAATTTGTAATGAGATATAAATGTGCAAACTGTGGCGTTGTACAAACATCAATGGGAACTCTCTTCATGAGCATCATAGCAGTAGGTATTGCTTCTAGTGGAATGGGCTTTCGGTTTCTTATGTAGGGGTAAAGCATGGTCACTGCACATAAAGGAAATACAACTGTTATTTAGAAATTGTGACGATGCATTTCTTACCAATTTTAGTTTAGAAAGGGATACAAACAGTTGATCTAACTTTCTTATCTCCTTGGTACGGTTTAAGAAGAACCTGAGCTGTCTGTGAACATCTAGTGTATACAGTAGATGTTCCCCTTTGAGAAATTAGGAAAACAGACTGGTAAATCAACAGACTGATTCAAATTTGCTTCAGATGTCACCTCTGAAATAAAAAAGGAGGATTTGTCCTCATTGTTACTGGGCCTTTATGGTAAGGAAAGTAAGGTGGTTTTGCATGATAGCTCCTATTATTCAGAAACCTGTCTAGCAGATGTAACTGAATTCAGAAAAATGGTCTTCCAAGAAGGATACTTAAAATCCACTGGGGCTGCTGTTTTAAAAAGATTTCTGAGTTAGGGCTTGAAGCATGGCCATGACATCCCATTGTGGAACTGGATCCCTAACTGGGGGTCTTAGCAGGAAGGTTCCTCTGAGAAAACCTTTTGAGATTCTAAAAGAGGCAATAGAAGGGTCATTAAGCCCTATGTGAAAACTTGAAAAGACAGCCATTTTCACTTTGTTAGTAGAAAAGCTGGATCCTTGTTGAAAAAGTTCTGAAAGAAAATCCAAGACTGATAGACAGAAGCAGAGAATGAATGCATTCCCCTCGATAATACCCAGTCAGAAAATCTTTTCCACTTGCTTTGATAAATCTTTTTGAATGACTGTTTTTGTAAAATAAAAATAGTGTGACCCACCAATGAGTAAAGCCTGGTTTCTCTGACTATTGTCAAAATTGGATGAACCATGTGGTCAACTTTACAGCTTGCAAATCTGGCACAAGCAACCTGGATAGGTTACTTGGATGATCCAGACTTGGATCTAGCAACAAAGATGGGTGTATTAAATGAGGCCGAAGTAAGGAGAACCAAATCTACAGGGGTCACAAAGCAGCAATGAGGATTCACCTTGGTCTAGCACTTTGTGGCTTTCTGATAGAATTTGTTCTAGAGTGGTATGGGTGGAAAGGCAGGGGAGACCCAGAGCCCATTTGTGGACTAAAGCATCTCTCGGTGATCATCACTGTGGAAGGATTAGGGCAAAGTAAATGCTGCACTTGTTCAGATATGAGGCTGAAAATTTCTGTTGCCACTGTCTGGTTGAGAGACCACTCATGAGGCAACAGGATTGACCTGCTCAACTTGCCTGCTAGTGCATTCACCGTCGCGGGTTATGTGCATTGCTACAAGAAAATAACAGGAAGACATTGCCCATTGTCATACTGTCATGGACTCCCAGCAAAGTGGGTATGATGGAGTTCCCCCTTGTTTGTCGATGTACCTTACCACTGACATGTCAGTCTGGATGGACATCACACCCTTCAGTAGATGGTCCAGAAAAGCCTGCAGTGCTAGGATGACCGCGGTCATCTTCCAAGATACTGACATGAAGGTTGGCCTCCACAGGTGACCAAGTACCTTGAACTGTCTTTCCTCTTGAAAAGCACCCCCCCCCCTCAAAAAAAAAAAGGTAAGAGCCCATGGTTACTGCAGCCCGGGAAGTTGGTGAGCAAAAATATCTCCCTTCTGTGATTGACAAAAGAAGCTATTCACCATTTTATATGACCTCTGCAAACTTATGAGAGAAAAAGTTTGGCATGGAAGGGGTGAAGTCTCTATGAACACTGGACAGAGTCCACTGTAACATCCCATATGGTATATTGCTAGTGGAATTAAAGTGATGATAGAGACTATCAAACTTAAAAATCAGAGAATCAACCTTGCTAGTGGATGGGGATGCTGGATTACCTGAGAAGCCATTAGTCTTAAGGACAGCAACCTTGCTTCTGGAAGTTTGACAATTTGAAGAACTGTGTTAACGCAATTAGGAGTTATGTACTTACCATAACTTGGTATCTGTGTTGTCAACTTCATTCTTCCTCACCAATGGGTCAAGAATCCAACCCTTGGATCCGACTTGTCCGCATTTCCAAGACTGGGATCCAAGTCTAGAGCTCCTCCCTCTTCCCATCATGCACTACACCATCCCCAACTCCTCAGATTGAGTTTGCTGCCCTATTACCTACAGAATTAGAGGAACAGTACAGATACTTGAAAGGGTGAGGCTCAATCCCAGAACCTGAGGGTTCCAAAATTATCCAAAGATCTTCATATAAATGACAAGGCCAAGGGATGGCTGGGAGGGAAGGTGAGGAAAAACAAAGTGGACAACACAGATACCAAGTTATGGCAAGTACATAACTCCTAAATCTGATGATGTCCCCTTCATTCTTACTCATTGGTGAGTCAGAATCCCCAGCTACGTAACTCTTGGGCATCCTTCAAGAAAGGATATATTGGAGCACTGTTAGTTCAAAGGATGCCCTGCTTCTGCAGACCATCTCCAAACTGTAATGTATGATGAAAGAACGAGTCTTAGGCCAAGTGGCTGCGACACAAATATCAACTGAAGCCCAGGAAGAAATAACAGATGAGGTAGCCATAAATCTGTTAGAGGGGGCTCTAGCAGGACAAAGCAATTCCAAACCATTCTGAAAATAAACAAGCAAAAGGGTCAGTAATCCATTTTGTCAAAGTAATTTTGGAAGCTGCTTGACCTAAACAGTTAGGTGAGAAAATATAAATAGTTTCCATGGCCATTCCGGCATACAGAAGGGTTCGTCCGTAGTGATATCCTATCTTTTAGTGAACAATGCAAAGCTTAGTGGGTAAAGCCTGGAGTACAGAAACTCTTTTTGTTAAGTACTAGCTAACAAAGGATTATTGTCCTAAGAAAATAGACTCAATGTCAGCATTATCTGCTGGTTCAAAAGTTTTCTGAGTCAGCCCTTGGAGTACCAATGTGAGATCTCATGGGAAAGAAAGGGCTTTTATGGAGAGTTCTAAAAGAAAAGAGTCCATTATAAAGGCTTTGCATAAGTTGGAATTTGACAAAGAGAAGACTGTATTTCCAGTAAGAGGGTTG
The DNA here is from genome assembly GCF_019279795.1 of Protopterus annectens. Classification (NCBI taxonomy): domain Eukaryota; kingdom Metazoa; phylum Chordata; order Ceratodontiformes; family Protopteridae; genus Protopterus; species Protopterus annectens. The sequence goes on from NC_056731.1 coordinate 1,260,551,319, forward strand.
GATATGGCACCCAGTCACAACTTGATGGTAGAGAAACTCCTTCCTCAAAGGAATGTTGAGAAAAAGACGGCTAGAGCAAGAGCTGAAAAGGATCAATGCCCTCTTAGAAGCCTACATCAAAACTTTTCTTGCAAGGATTTGGAAAGAAGACCAGTAAAGACTGGTTAATATTTGACTCCGTGGCTACTTCAGGCAAGAAGGGAGGATTGGTTCAGTTTGATAGTAGAAAGCGACTCGCCTTCTCCTTAAAAGGGTTAGCAAGAAAGGAAAAAGGGATAGTAGCGAAGGGAGGTTTCAGAGCTCGATAAAGAAACCCATATGGATAATTTATTTATCATCATTTCCCATTTGTGAGCCAGGATAGTCTGACTGGTTCAGCAAAAACTATTTAACTTTTCATATGGCTAGAAAGGAAAAAAAAAAACAGAACAGAGAGACAGTGATGGAGAGAGGGAGAGAGAGTAGAAGCGTAGCTTATATATGTCAGGATAAGCAATAAATAGTAGAGGTCCTGTCACGAACAAAGGGAGCAACAAGCACCGACTTATAACCACTGGAAGTACAGAAACCATACGGTCAGTTTCAGGGCATGTAGATAAGGATGTTGAATCTGCTAAGGGTGAGCTAACGGATCCCATCTGGCTCCAGCATCCATGGAAGACGGTTCAGATAAGACTTGAGAAAGAAGAACCATATAAGAAGACGCCAACAGATTATTTGTTTTGCAGTAACTTTGGGATCAGTGGTAGAGCAGAATAAGCATAAATAAGACTGGGGAGCCAATCGCGAAACCAAACATTCTTCAAGAATTCCTCCAGAGGGGGGAACTAAAGAGAAAAAGTCGCTGTATTTGTAGCTAGGAGGAACCAAGGAGGACATAACAAGGGTGGCCCCCAGTGGCTAAAAATCAGGCTCGCAAATGACTGACTGAAAAAACACTCATGAAGAAACAGACTAGATCTACTGAGTCTGACTGCCAGAGAATTCGAATTCCAGTGTGTGTTGCAACTAGAAGGCAGTCTGGAGAAATCATCAGTTTCCAAACCCTTACAGCTCATCTGCACAAGCGATAAGATCCATTTCCTACTTATTTGTGCTATACAAATTTACTGGGATGTTACTGGTGTGTACTGCAATGGTCCCTAGATGGAGAATATCCTAAAAAGGACTTGCAAAGCAAGTAGGACAACAGTCACCTATAGGACGTTGCTATGCAACCTAGCCTCCCGGGAAAGTTACGTGCTTGGGGCCATCTTTCTCTTGACCCACCTCCCCATATTGGATGATAAGCGTCCGGGTTCACTGTGGCTGTTTAGGGCATGGGGGGGGGGGGGGGAGCAACCTGCCTAGAAACGTGATGTTCAATTGGATCCACTAGCAAAGATGACATTTGTAAATTGGTTTTATAGCAACAGACAGGGACTGAAAAGAAAAAGCATCACAAGCTTGTCAAGCTAGTCTTGCTTGGGGGGGGGGGTGGTTAGGAGTGATAGTGGGTCCCACCCTTGATTTCTAACCAATGTGATATGGTGAAAAATCAAAGAAGCTGGCTGGTTTGTGGTATTCAAGTAAGAAGCCATGAATTCCAAGTTATGTACAGAGCTCCACGGGATAGTTTCGGTCTTGCCAGATTGTAGTAATGCTCAGGGATCTGGAGATTTGAAAACAGGTAACTGGAATAGAAAAATGATAGACCTTCAGATACAAAGACACCTGAAAAACTTTTGATTCCCAAGTGAGCAGCTACTACTGCCATGCATCTGAAAGACAGTTTGGTGGCTGTGGAGAGAAGAACAGAGCTCTTAATTGGTATAGATTGGCTTTTAGTTGGAATCACAGAAAAACTATAGAAGCACCTGTTTAATCTGATGACGTGTCCTGAGAAAAGGTACAGAGTACATTAATTATCCTAGCGCACAGGCGGCATGATGGACTGAACCATGACTATCCAGGACTTTGACTTCTCTACCCCAAACAAGAAAAAGGTGATTGTAATTTCCAGAGGTTATTACAGTCTGCAGCTAGACAGATTTAGTCAAGGTGATTCAGGCATCCAAGTGCCACAATAAAAATGCCCCCTTACTGTCACCATAGATGGGCAGTCAGACAGCGCTTCAGGGATCATGATAAGATTTGTCAGAGAAGGTTCTCTGAAGCCCTGGTCCTGCTGAGCACGAATACTTCTGGGGTCCAAGCTCTTGACAACTAGTCTCCTAGGAATGCCTGCATCCTGAAATATGTAAGCCAATTTGGCAGGCATATCCACAGAGTCACCAGAATGCAGGATAAGCAAGAAGTGCAAGTGGATCCAACTTCGAAAGACCAACTGGCCGTTACATCTCCTGAGAGACCCTGTTAGACAAGTAGGAAAGGTATAAGAGAAAAAATCCCAAGGGTATGGTGGGGCCCAGTACTGTATATGTTTGTCTGGAGTACAGAGAACTAGCCAGTATGCCCATCCCTGCAAGGGAAGGGGGACAGAGTTAGTTCCGGAACAGTAGCCCCCTGTGGAAAAACTTTCCATGGTAATAACTGTACCCTGGGCCAGAAGATCAGATGGGATGAGCGCCCATGCAATCCATGACAGTGGGAGTCTGAGCAGGCCTCCATGCCAGATGAAATAAAAGCAAATGTCCTTGGATGCTAGCTCAGGGTTCGTTGGGAAAACGATCTTAACTGAATGGATCCAGACATGAACTGCAGGACAAATATATACATTCACACATATATATATATATATATATATATATATATATATATATATATATATATATATCTATATATCTGGATATATACACATGTACATATATACATACATGGGGTTCATATTATAACACCAAACGCTGAAAACAGTGAACAGTGTTACATCAACACATATTCAGCAAACGCTGAAAATGTCGGAACCACAGAACAGCGATTTCTTTCCTAGGGAAATAAATCGCTGTTCCAACACCCCCCCCAAAAAAAAAACATTAAACACTTCCAAACACATACCCTAATCCTAATTATACCCCCCCAAAAACAGTAAAACAACTAAATACACATATGCACGTAACCCAACCGTACATCTAACAAAAAAAATACAGTAAACATTTTAAAACATATGCACATTAACCCACACCCTAACCCTAAGGGCAATAACTCTCGCACATTTACATAAACCGTTCCAAACACAAACACACTTACCTTAACCCTAATCCTACCCCCCAAAACAAAAGTAAACAGCTAAAAATACACACACATGTAACTCAACCATACAGCTAATGCAAAATAAAAATCAGTAAACACTTTCATACATACGCACTTACCTTAACCCGCACCCTAAGCCTAAGGTTAGTAACTGTTGCACAATCACGCTAGGGAGCTATACAAGGGACAAGGGACCGCACTACACTCCAAAACAGGCAAAGCATTGAAGCGGTCAAGCGACCTTTTTCGCTGAACCGCTTTGCTGTTTTGCCTGTTCGCCCCTCATGTGTAGATGAAAAAGCATTCGACAGAATGCGTTTTCGTCGTTCTAATATGAACCCCATACATGCATAAGCATTCACAAACCCATGCATACATACCCTGCTGTCTGCATACTACAGAAATGGAGGGCATGAACTGGTAATATTCAGATATATCCTCATATAGGTTCATAGGCGTGTACTGCACTAATGGCCCTGGAGCCTTTACAAGCCTAGCCCATAGGATTACCCTGGCATCGTGCCACCCAACCTTAGTTCCTAGTGCCTCTGTTGAGTAGAGCCATTGGAGTGATCCCTGGGGTGAATTTTCTATTTCCCATCCACTCATCAAGATTTCTCTTGAAGAGGGCCATTGAGGTGCTCTGCTTGACATGTATGGGAAGTCTACTCCATAGCATGGGCAGTCTCTGGGTTATGAACCTGTCCCTCCAGCATGTTCTGTTGATTGTGTTAATGAGGTTGAGGTCTCAGAGCGTGTGGTGCGGAGGGATTGGATTTCTTTAGATGTAGCATTTCTAACAGAGCTGGGTCAGACATGGCTTCATAAGTCAAGCAGAGAACGCCTCTAAGTAGGCGATATGAGACAGAGAATAGTTGGAGTTTTTTGAGTCTGTCCATATAGGACAAGTGTTTAAGGCCTAGGATCCTCTTTGTGAGGTACTTTTGCAGCCTCTCCAGTTGTTGCAGGTGTCTAGTGAGGTACTTGCCAAATGGGACATTGTACTCGATGAATGGCCTAATGAGGGAAGAGTAGAGGGAGACAATGACCTCTTTCTTCCTGGATGCAAAACCCTTCATAATGAGATGTGCCACATAGAAGGACTTTCTGACCACAGTGGCAACGTAGTGGTCACAAGAGAGGCTGCTGTCAACCTGTGTTCCTAGATCTCTTATATCACCTTCTGTGTTCAGTTCACTACCATAAATGTGGTAAATCAAGAGAACCAGGTTTTTCCCAAAGGGGAAGAAGACACATTTTTTGGCACTGAGCTTAAGGCCATGGTTCTGACACCAGTTGTTGGTCTCATTGAGGACTTTCTGTAGGATGTCAACATCACTTGGGGAGTTAATAGTAGCTCCCAACTTGCAATCATCTGCGAACTTTGTCAGCCAGAGTCCCTTCACGTTGGCCTACACTTCAGAGAAGTAGATACCAAACAGGAGAGGACCCAGGACCGAACCCTGTGGGACTCCACTTGTGATTGGTCGGCAGTCTGACTTGGAGTCAGCTACTTTCACACTGTGTGTTCTATTTGTGAGCCAGTTTGCAACCCACCTAGTGATATAGGGGTTAATACCTAGCTTAGTAAGTTTTTCTATGATCCCTGTGTGGGGAATGGTATCAAAGGCTTTGGCCAGATCAAGGTAGGCTGTATGAATCACCTTACCTTCACCCACAGCTCTGGTGACTGACTCAAAAAAGTCAACCAAGTTGAGCAGCCATGATCCCCCCTTCACAAAACCAAACTGTGCAGGATCCAGAGTTTGGAGACTCCCTATATCCTTGTTTATTAGGGCCATGATGATGCGTTCCATAGCTTTGTATATCAGACTAGTCAGGCTGGGGCGATAGTTCCTGGGGTCTGTAGTTGCTCCTCCTTTGTGGAGAGGGATGACTGTAGCAGTGCACCATTCAGTAGGGACAAAGCCTGAGGTGAGGCTGTGATTGAACAGGGCACACAGGTGAGGTGCCAGTTCACTCTGTAGTTCATGTAGAACACAGCCAGGGATACTGTCAGGTCCCATAGCAGCTGTATTCTTGGCCTTGGACAGTGCTGTTTTAACCTGTGCAGCAGTAATACTGGGTGCCTGGCAATCTACTGGTATTGTGATTGGTCCTTTTGGGGGGGGGGGGTAAATTTGGCAATGAATCTGTCCACCAGTATATTTGCAATAGCTGTGGCTCAGTATAGGAGGTACCATTGTGCAGTAGCTCAGAGCAAATCTGGGCACTGCCATGGAGATTCTTTACATAACTATAGAAGGCTTTGTGGTTGTCTTTACTATCTGCTACAATTCTGTTTTCATAGCTAGCTTTAGAGAATTTGATGAGGGATCTTAACCTTTTGTTGAGGCTGATAAGGGAGTTTTTTCAGTCTTGGGACTTCACCTTAGTCCGCATCAGTTTCCTCCTTCCGTTGTAGAGTTTGTTTATGGCAGGGAACCACCGGATTGGCTTTTTTTTTTTTTTTTTTTTTTTTTTGAGGACAGCATCTTAGTTCTATTGGATATGGTGAGATCCATGCATTTGTGTACATGTTTGTACAGTGCATTGGTGTATGATCTGGCAGTCGTGCAACTATTCTCCATTTGCATGAGTGCCGTGAAGTTAGCCACCTCTGTTTTTAGGAGCCCAAAATTAGCTTTGAAGAAGTTTTTCATTAAGGTTACGTTTGTTGGGGGGGGGGGGTGGATTTCCAAGGTGATTAGCTTGTGATCGGATCTAACCAGGGAGGAGTTGACTATTGGTGTAGAGCAACGGTCGCCCATGTTAGTAATGGCCAGGTCAAGGATGTTGTTACCTCTAGTGGGGGTAAGAATGAGCTGGTCCAGGGCACTGGAATTAATGAATTTCAGAAAGCGTTGGGCAAGTGTATTGTTACACTAGTAGTTTTCCCAGTTAATGGAGGGGTAGTTGAAGTTGCCGAGTATGAGAGTGTTAGGTTGGACCCTAATATTCCCCAGGGTGCTTAGGAATGTGGAGTCTGAGTCTTGGGACATGGTTGCGGACCTATAGCAGGCTACGACTTGAATTGCTGTCTTACCCAATGTTAGCTACACCTGAAGTATCTCAGATGCGTTATGTTGGGCTACCAGTCTGGAGGTGTGCGCATCCTTTATGAATATGGAAACACCACCGCCTTTGGAGCTTCGGTCCAAGTTCTGGGGCCGAAACATGTGGAATGAGCTGTAGCCAGTAGTGCAGGGGTGCTTTCTGCTGCCTTGAACCAGGTCTCTGTTACAGCACAAACGTCGATGTTCTCCATTTTAAGGAGTACTTTGAGTGAGTGCATTTTGAGATTTAGACTTCTAGCATTGAGCAGCATGACCCTCAAATTGCATTTGTTTGTAGCTGTTATGGTGTTAATTTGGTCTTTGGAACACCATCTAAAAAAGGCACTATAGGGGTGGCAAGAGCCTTGGCCAGTATCCAAAAGCCCAGGGGTGACAAATGCAAGCCATCTCTAGCAAAGCATCAAGGTCGGTCAATCATGTCATCCCAGGAAGACAGATACCGGATTCCCTTAGAATGACACCAGAAACTTAGCCAAGTGTTGAAATCAATCATTTTTTGCTTGTACAGTGGCATCATTCTGGAAGATGGTAGGATGCTGCTCAGGGCTAGGGTCATACCCGCCTGGGCTACATAATCCGAGAGCTCCTCCATGTCTCTTTTTATGTAGTCCAGGGAGGTACGTCTCAGGTCATTCACACCCACATGTACAATGACAGAGTCATATTTTTACCTGTTGTTGAGGGACCTGAGTGCATGCATTATGTGGCGGATCCTGGCGCCTGACAGGCAGCTGACTGCTACTTTCTCCTTATTCAACCTAGTGAGTGGGACATCAGTGTGCCTCACTATCAAGTCACCTATGACTAGTGTGTCGGGCATGCTGTTTTGCCTCAGGGGCTTTGGTTGAGTGGCACACAGTTTAGGAGAGTTGTGTGTCTCGTGATTAGTGTTGTGTTATGGTGGTCAACTGCATTTCTGCCTTGGAGGTCTCTGCTGTTTGGTTAGATTCGTATTGAGAGCCTTCGCAAAGGTGGGTGTGTGGTTTGTGTTTTTTATGTGAAGGCAATGCTGGTGTGCGTTCTGGAGGGGTGTGTGTTCCATGTGGTGTGGTGCAAGTGTTGACCTTCTCCTCTTGACCAGTTATTCCGGTCTTGGCTGGAGAGTGCACCGTCAGTGTACATGAGGCAGTTGCTACATTGCCTCAAGTTCACCAGGTTAATAGGAGAAAGCACAGGGAACTGACCTTTAGACATGCCTTGAGGGGTGGGCATTAATAAGTACTGGAGCTGTTTCCTTGTAGAACGTTTAGTGCTGGTAGCACTTTTGTGTACTACAATAATTGCTACAAGAAATCTGGTAAAGTGCTAAACTAACAAGCTAATAAAAGTGCAGGAGAGGAGAGAACTAGCAGATTTAAGGGAAAATTTGAGGAGCAGACTTTGGCACTGCTCAGAAGCTTACAAACAGTCCTGGATACAGCAAATCTGTATCTGGACTAGATTAGGTACAGGAAAGGTGGGAAACAAGCACAGATGTGGGCTTTTAAACAAGAAAGTTGAAATAGATGGAAAAACTGCCCAAATGGTCAATAAACTACAATTTCTGGGCCAAAAAACACTCCTTTTGTGGTAGATAGGCTTCCTAGTACTTACCACTATTACTGACAAGCTAGAATGCTTCCCAACAACACAGAAAGGCTTGGGGGCTGAGAAGCTTACACAAAGTCCTGGATACAGCAAATCTGTACCTGGACTAGACTAGTTACAGGAAAGGGAAACAAGCGCAAATGCAGTCTTTTAAACCAGAAAGTTGAAAGAGATGGAAAACCTGCCCAAAGGGTCAATAAACTACAATTTTCTGGGCCAAAAAACACTTATTTTGTGGTAGATAGGCTACCAAGTACTTTCCTCTCCCACTGATAAGCTAGAAGGCTTCCCTCCAACACAGAAAGGGCAGGGAAGTAAATATTGTGGGAAGAAATAGCCAAGCAATTGTTATGGCTAGGCGTGTATAGGCCCTAGGGCCGATAGCTTAGTACCTACCTATGAACCTATGTCCTCACAGTTAGGATCCAAGGTGCCGGTTTTAAAATTCAGTCCCGGGTCAGAGGTTCTACTTCACTGAAGTCGGATCCGCATACCACAGACCAGAGATATCCATTAGTAGGTTGACCTGGGCGCCGAGATTCAGGTTTAAATAGGTTGTAGCAAAAATCCTCGGATTTGAGGAAGCAAAACAGCTACTCTGTCAAATCTGAGCTGTTGAGACACGGCTACAGAATACAACAAATAATGAGAATGCTGGATCCGAAGAGAGCTCCAGAGTAAAGGACCAACACATTCTGTTCCAGAGGACAACAGCTGGATCCATACGTGCCCTGCTCTCCGTGGGCACTAGGATACCATTGGATCTGAGGAAAAGGAAGGCAGGATCTGAAAGTCTCTAGAAACTGGCAGGTAATTTCTATTTAGTGGGGGGGGGTTTGAGCCCCCAAGGAAACCAACAAATTAAAGGGTTCTGAGCTGCATAAGCCAAGCACCCGAACCTTGCAACTCCAGCTGACAATAGCCCAGCAGAGATCCTGTGTTACCCAAACATTTTCACCTCCTAAAGAAGCAAACTGACCAGGGCACATAGGGATAAGACAAGTTTTAAAACTGCTACGGCAACAAGAACGGTCTAACCACGTATATTTCTCACTCAAACACAAAAACAGTTTATTATTTAGTTACTTCAGATCTCTACCAAAATGAAAATATAAGGCAGCAACGGTCTGGACATTCTATGAACATCTGTACAGTTAAGAATAAAATTATGAACAAGTAACAGAAAGGCTTTCTGTTGTTGTACAAAGTTAGAAATAGAAAAATATCCTAATGGAACTGGGAGGGGAAAAAAAACGAATATATGGAGAGATTACCACAGGATTTACCGATGTCTGGTTCAGGTTCTGTTAGCGGGGATCTATCGTTCAAGCACAGAAAAAATTTAACTCTCAAACTTCTCTTAGAACCAACAAGGCACTTCATTACAGGCTGCGCTACTAAAGCAGTAGCGTAAAGCCAGAAAAAAGGAGACGCAGGACTAACAGGCCAAGATCAGGAGACTGCTGCAAGACTTCCTGTCTACAGAGCTGTTCATTTTCTTATATAGCTAACGCCTACCAACTCAGCACTATAAAGGAGTCAGGAAGGTACATGTGCGACCAATCCCCTCAGTTAAGTTTCAAAATACACACAGACAGAAGCAACAAACTCATCAGAAAAAAAAAAAAACTTGCCACAGCACTAACGCACAAAAGTTTAACTAGCAAGGGAGCACGGTAGATGCAAAATAATCTATTTTGAAAGTAAAGGGTTAAGTATCACAGGAAAAGCCCACCAAAAAAGGGCTAGAAAGACAGTAAAAATACAGAAGAATGGGAAGGATTATAGCCACTAGTGGCTAGCAAGAGAGGAATATGAGGAATTAAACAGAAAAATCTTTTAAAACCGAAACAAGAAATTTTATATAAACGAACCTTATAGCTTGAGACCTGAAATCTTGCGTCTCACCACGGTGGCGGCAAATGAGATCTGAGAGTTGGGGATGGTGTAGTGCATTACGGGAAGAGGGAGGAGCTTGAGACATGGATCTAAGTCTTGGAAATGAGGCCGAGTCGGTTCAGAGAATCGGATCCATGACCCATCAGTGAGGAAGAATGAAGGGGACAACATCAGATCACCCCTTTAAATTTTACTTGCTGAGTGACTGTTTTTTTTTTTTGTATAGATTCACAGTTGTATACTTGGTCAGTGACCACAAGGGCCTTTACAAGCCTAACCAATTCCATCCCAACTGTGTCCCTATGTATCATGGGTGTTTATTGGGGAGGTATGTTAGGAAGTTTCTAGAGATTACTTTAGTGGGTATGTTAATTTGGGCATTACTGTCTGCCTATGTTTATCACAGATATGGGGGCCAGATCCAAGGCAAGTTTCTGCTTTCCCATCCATAAGTCATGATTCATTGTGATCTCCAATTGATCTGTAAGATTGATTAGTTCTGTTTGTTATCGTACCAGTATATCCCTGGAAGTAGCAGTTAGGAGCCAATCATCTAGGTATGGGAAAAGACCTGGATCCCTTGCAGTCAGAGGTGGGCTGCTACCACTGCATCTTGGTGAACACCCGGGAGGGGCTGTGGTCAGACTGAAAGGCAGTGGTTTAAAATGAAAATGATTGGCCCTCACCCACAAATGGAGAAATCTGCTGCATTGCCTCAGTATCTGTATATAAAAGTAGGTTCCCTGAATATCCATAAAGCACATCCAATTGTCCTTCCCCAACAGATGCATTATAGACTGTACCACGACTATCTAAAACTTTGTCTCGCAAACTGGCTGAGGTGGCTAAGGTCCAACATTGGCCTGTGGTCCCCTGTTTTCTTCAGAACTAAAAAGAACCGGGAACAGATTCTGAATTCAAACTGGTCTGGGGGGACCTGATGAAGGACACTTTCTAGCAAGTTTGAAATGTCTCTTGCTGCAGATTTCAACTGATTGGGTAGAATACAGAGGATCTTTAATCTCTTTTCTAGAGGGTACAAAAAGGGGATGATGTAGCCTCTGGTGATGATCGGTAGCACCTAGGAATCTGATGTAATGTTTTGCCAGGCTTGTGGGTGTAAGGTTAAGTGCCCCCCAGTCAGTTTTCTCCAGTAAATTCCTGTGCCCTCTTGCCTATTCTCTGTATCCCCAATTGCAGTTATCTATATTGTCTCTAGGAGTGTCTTGGTGAAAAGTCTGTGACTTTTTTGAACCACATTAACTTACCACCTCCGATTCCTGGAATAGGACCTCTGAGGGGTAGAAAAATGGATTTCCAGAGAGCAGACAAGTCTTATTGTCCTGCTCACTCCTAGTAAGAGTTTTTTTTTTTTAACTCTTGGTCCAAAACGTGTGCAGCCATCAAAAAGGGCACTAATAAATGACACTTTAAAACTTTCCTTGAAGTCACAGCGCTACATCCAGGCATGGTGACGCATGCTAATGCCTGTGTCAGCTGCTCTTGCTGTACCATTTGAAAGAGAGTCATATGTGTAAGGTAATTCAGCACTCCAGGTGCAAAATTTGCCAAAACACAAGTCCATTTCCCTAGTGTGTCCAACATCCTTTACTCCCTGTTGGCAGGATGAACAAAATAACTCTCCTTGGACAGTTTCTCCTTTATAGCTGCTGCTAATACCATGGCATCTACTGGAGGTCCTTTCAATCATTGCTTCCCGTCCTTTACAGCCATTACAATCCAGTCTTTTTCCGGGAATGGGTTCTACCATATCAGGGTCCTTCCATGCCCTCTGTGCCATAAGATCTATAAGGGTATCCAGAGGGGGAACCACGCAGGATGCAAATGAGCCAGTTTTGAAAACTTTGAGGAATATGGATTTGTTTGGAGAAGGGTTTTCAGTGGACCAACCCCCCATCCTTCTGTTTCGTCAAGTCTAGGATGTCTCCAAAAGTGACGTCTTCAAAGGGGATCTACAGGAATCTTCACTTTCATCTAAATCCATGTCTTCAGTGACCGTCTCAGGACAGGAGTCTAAGTGGCCCCATTTCAACATCTGTTTCCTAGAAAAAGGTATATGGGGGTCTTCTGCATACAGGTTATAACCAGAATGAAGTTGAGCATAAAGTACCCTCAAAGATTAAAGGCTTTGACTGTCTCTGTCACTCAGAAAGAGAGGAATAAAAAGGATCCATAGGGAGTTGGGACGGATCTGAACTCAAGGTCCACAACTCTCTTCTTGGTCCAGCCAAAGCTCTTTCAAAAGCCTTGACAGCAAACACTGCAATCAAAACCAAGTGTTTTCCCTATCAGAAGACTGAGGTACTCTCCAGATCCAACAGAGTTCAGTCCGAGGATGGCTCTGGGCACGAGATATCAAGTGCCAAGGCTCTAAGAGGAGGCAAGATGGCTCCAAAAACCCTGGAGTTGAATCCACCACCAGGAAAATGACAAAGATGGTAACAGAGAAAAAGGTGATTGGGTTGATAGGCCTGTACCCAGAGGTCCCTTACGGGATGGCACTGGGAGAACTCCCAATTGTATCTGTGTCCTTAAGAACTTCCTCATAATCTGGTCAACATCCAGTTCAGTAAGACTTCTGGTGAGTATGACTAACCTCTATGATGAAGCCATTGATGAGGGCCTGAAAAAACATTTCTCCTGTAAAATAGGTGAATGGAGTAGAGGGCTCACTGACTCCAGTGAAAAGCTAGTATATGGAGAGGGAGTTCTGATCAGACTAGTTGACGGATCCAACTGCCTCAGTGTTTTCAGTACTGGAGCCAAAAGATCAGCTGGATTTAGGGACCTTTTCCTCAATTATTCAGATCTGTTTTCCTCACACTTTCTCTCCTCAGATCTTTTTTCTGTAGACTTCTTTTCTCTGTGCTTTTCCTTAGATTGTCTCTTTCCAATTGTCTATCTTACTGATAAATTCACAGGTTTGTACCAGGTTAATAACCACCAAGGTCTTTACAAGCCTAGCAATGCAACCCACCCCAGGTTTGCCTCAGAGTTCTTTGGACACCTATATGGAGGGGGTAGGTTAGTAAAGAGGTAGCCAAGAGTTATGTGGGGGGTATGTAAGTTTAGGATTAATTTACTTACTGTTGACCTCTGGGTGAATTTGCAATTTTCCATCCAATGAAAAAGCTTTCTTTTTAATAAAATCAGAGATGAACTATTCCATAGTGTGGCAATCCTTTGAGAAACATATCGGTCCCTCCAGCTGGTTCTATTTATGCCACAGACAAAGTTCAGTTCCTTGTATCTATTGTTTCTGGTGCTATTTGATTGTGGATGTGAAAGAGATGCATCAGAGCTGGATCTGAAGAGTTGCACAGTGATTTATGCCTAGTTCTGAAATTTTGTCAACAATACCCGAATGGGGTTATTGTACTAAACTCTTTGGCCAGGTCAAAGTAGCCGATATGCACAATTTTCCCCTCACCCAAAGCCATGGTGACCTTCTTGAAGAGGTCTTCCAGGTTAAGTAGGCAAGACCTTCCCTTAAAGTCAAACTGAGAGGGGTACAGTGTCTGCAGATTCCTAAACTTCTTGATGATCATTTCTATGATAATTTGTTCCACGGCTTTGTATATTATACTTGCCAGACTGATAGGTCTCGAGTTCCTGGGGTGAGTTGATGGTCCACCCTTATGAAGAGGTATGACAGTTATGGCCTTTCATTCACCTGGCACATAACCTGTTTTGAGGTCGTCATTAAGCCCCTTAAGTGGTCCTGTTAGGCCATGTTTTATGCTATTTAGGAGGCAACCAGGGACACTTTCAGGGCCAACTGAAGCACTATTTTTGGACTTTGCAAACACCTCCAGGATCTGCTCCCTGTTGACAGTTGGGGGATATGCTACAAGAGATTTCACAGGGAGTAGTGTGTGTGTGTGTGTGTGTGTGTGGGGGGGGGGGTGATGTCAGGGCTAAATTTATCAGCCAGTGCTATGCCACCCTTGTCAGTGAAGGCTGTGCCATTTACCACTAGTTCTAAACACTGCCAAGTATTAACCTTTAAGGTTCTTGACATAGCTGAAGAAAGCCTTGCAATTGTCCTTCGTCTGGGACGCTATCCTGACCTTGTAACAGCCTTGCTGAACCTTATTAGACCCTCTTATCTAGTTAATTCAGAAAGCTTGTCTTTATGACAGCTGGTCTTTCTGATTTTGGCTATGCCTTTTTTCTTTTGTTATACAGCCTGTTAGGGTAAGTATTTAACCAGTGTGGTTTGTTTTTGCTGATAAATCTGGGCTTACTTCTGGTAGGTATAGCAGCCTCAATGCAGATATTTACATGTTTGTACATGGTTTATGTACATAACTCTGTGTTCCAGCGATTGGGGGGGGGGGGGCTGTGAATTTTAACACACTGTCGCTAAACAGGATGCAGTTTGCTTTATAATACTTCTTAACTGTTTCGGGTTTAGATGGATTGATTTTATTTTGAGGAAGACAACTTTGTGGTCTGACTTCATCAATAAGGACATTATGGGGGTGGTGGTGGTGGGGTGCAATGCTCTCCCATGTTGAGTACTAGGTTTGATATGTTTGATCCACAGGTTGGACAGTGAACCATCTGGTCCAGGTTGTTTGCAGTGACAAACTCCAGGAAATGTTGTGCCTATGAGTTAGAGGCAGCATGCGTTTCCCAGTCTGTAGAGGGGTAGCTGAAGTCTCCCATGAATAGGGTATTTGGTTGGATGGTGACCGCCTCTAGTAGGTCTAGTTAAGAGTTGTGAGCTTCGTGGGTTATAGAGGGTGATCTGTAACTGGCCAGAACATGGTAGTGAACCGCAAAGATAGACTTCAATGTGGATGAACTCTAGGTCATCATGCTGTTTAACCAACCTAGGGGGAAGCTGAAGCTTGCCTAAAGTAAGAAGACATACCTTGAGAAGCAGATGAAGACAGTTTGTGAGACGGAAGCAATCCTTTTAAAATAAGTTTTTCTTTTTTGCTTTGAATAGCCCTAGACCCAAAACCAGCACAAATGTCACAGTCAGCTTGACGGTGGGCAGCACCTAAAAAATATACATAAAGACTGCAGGTCTTGGGGAAGGATTCTGCATTCACAAGCCAAGCACTTTTTAGACTCTTGAGGTTTATCTGACATCAGAAAATTTACAACAAACAAAGTAATCAAAAATGTTTAAAACACACACACACACACACACACACACACACACACACACACACACACACACACACACACACACACACACACACACACACAGTCTAATTTTAATATTAACCTCACACTTCTACTACAATAGTTAGAATATAATACCAAAGAACTATCTACAAAACAACACAAACGCCCAACAGCTAACTATAAACCTACAAATATTCTAAAATTTCCTAACTATAGCATAGACTACACTAAGTATCCTAAAAGAAGGTATCAAAGATATCTAAAATAGAGAAAGAAGACTTTCCCTTACCATACAAAACTCAGAGCTCTCGGACATGCCTGGTAAATTTAGTGGAAAACGAGATCTGAGGTAGCCTAGAAGGGAGAAAGGAGTCGTCAGCAGGGAAGGAGTCACAGCCTTGGATCCAAAGCTCTGGAAGAAGGTATCAAGGCTAGATCTAATCGGATCTGACAATCAAAACACTGAATTGGACAAAAACAGAAATCAGAGCCAAATATTTAGAGCAGGAGGATTACCTAAAGTTGTAACTGCTGGATCAGGTTTGGGAGAAGTGCATAAAAACTTAACTGTTTTTTAAGAGGCACTGGCAGAGTGCCAGGAAAAAGTACAGTTGTGTACACTTACCATAAATGTAGATGTTCGAGTGTATTCACTGTTGCAGTCATTACATTTGGGTTATCTGCTTGCAGGTAGCTCTCAGTCTGCCTGATTAACAAAGTCTTGGGTCCTGTGTTGGTTGCAGTCCCTTCTTCCATGACGTCAGGTCAATCAGGGGTGTAAAACATGCAGCCGACGCCATTACATCAGTTTTTCTTGCCTCAGATGTCAGGCGCCCCCCCCTAATGGGAAGCAATTAAATATAAAAGTACAAAGATATACCTCCAACAGAAAAGCAAATACACCAAAAAGGCTTTTAAGCATAGTAAAGGAAAGTAGAGGCATAGCCAAAAGAAGTTAGGGGGCTGGAGGGAAGGTAACCAGGACTGCAGCAGTGAATACACTCGAACATCTACATTTATGGTAAGTGTACACAACTGTACTAAGTTCTTTGTGTTTCACTGTTGCAGTCATTACATTTGGGTAGATTCCCAAAGCTATGGTTGGGAGGAGGAATTTAGATAGCATTAGGGCCAGCTATACAGCACTGCAAGACTGCAGTGGCAAAGCCAGCTCTGGATTTAGAGGAAAATGGCAAAAGATAATGCTTGGTGAAAGTATGTACAGAACTCCAGGTAGCATCTTCTAGGATGTCCCTGGTAAGGCTGTAGAAGTAGATGCAACCCTGGAGTGAGGTCTGATCCCCTGGGGGATAGATTTTCCATGGTGCTTATAGCAGAAATGAATGTAGTGGCTTATCCATTTAGAAATGGTTCGCTTTGAAACAGCCTTCCCCTATGCCCTAGCAGCAAATGCCACCAGCAGTTGTTCAGATTTCCTTTGAGGTTTAGTCCTGTCCAAGTAGAATCTAAGCGGTCTGTGCACATCTAAGGAATGCAGTATCCATTCCCCTTTATTCTGTGGATTGGGAAGGAAGGTTGGCAAATTAATGGATTGATTAAGAGCCACATTGGATACCACTTTGGGCATGAAGGATGGATTGGTTCTGAGGGACACCCTGTCCGCATGAAAGATGATGAAAGGCTCCATTGCCATAAGGGCCTGTAATTCAGATACCCTTCTAGCTGAAGTGATTGCTAAAAGGAAAGCTGTTTTCCAAAAAATAAATTTTAAGTCTGCAGTAGCAGCTGGCTCGAATGTAGGTAGAGTGAGTTTTCTCCAAGACAAAGTTAAGATCCCAGGCTGAGGTTGGAGCTCTCCTGGGTGTTCTCAAATTTTTGGCCCCTCTGAGGAACTGCTTGAGCAGTGGATGAGAGAAGAGGGGAGGTTCTGTGTTACAATGAGCTGAAATGGCTGAGGCGTGGATTTTAATGGAGGAAAAAGACAGGCCCTTGTGAAGCATCTCAGTTAAGTATTGTAAAATCTGAGGTTAATTGGGTGCTGCTGTGCTCATCCCCTGAGATTGCTGAGGGATGGTAAAGGAGAGATTAAGTAATTAGCCAGGCTGCAAGGTTCAGTGTTAGAAGCTAAGGGTGCAGAATCTGGTTCTCCTGCTGAGACAGCAGGGAAGAAGTCTGAGGCAGGTACCATGGAGATAACTGTGACACACTGCGCAGGAGGAGTACCAGTGTTGGCGCGGCCAGTCTGGAGCAATCAAAATCATCCTTGGTTTGTACTGTTTGATTTTTAGTAGTACTTTGGAGAGCAGAGGCAAAGGGGGGGAAGGCATAGACTGATAGGTTTTTCCAGCTGAAGGACAGAGCATCCACTCTCCAGGCTTGTTTGTGGGGAGTCCTTGTGCAAAATGTGTCCAATTGGTAGTTCTGGGGAGAGGCAAACAGGTCTATATCTGGGCTCCCCCATTTGCTTGTCAACATGTTGAAATCCCTTGGTTGCAATTTCCACTCGTGTGGGTCCATGAGGTTTCTGCTTAGTCTGTCTGCCAGTGTATTTAATTTTCCTGGCAGGAATTGAGCCTGAAGGTGCACTTGGAAGCTCAAGGCTGTGTTCCAAAATGCCATGGCTAGTCTGCAGAGGGGGAAAGAATGTGTACCCCCCCTGCTTGTTTATGTACCACATACCAGTGGTGTTGTCCGTCTTTACCATTAGTTGTCCTGGAAGAATGTGGTCCTTGAAGGCTGTCAGAGCATTCTGTACAGCTAACATTTCTTTTTGACTGATATGCAGGTGCATTTGACTTGGGTTCCATTTGCCCTGAATGCACTTCTCTGCCAGGTGAGCCCCCCATGCATAGTCTGATGCATCTGTTGTTAGGGTCTGGACGGCAGGGGGTGGTGTGAAAGGTAGTCCCTTGTTTTGGTGGCAGGCCTCTGCCCACCAAAGGAACTCTAGGCATAGGCAAGGTATGATAGGAATCATTGCTTCTAGGTCTTGAGAATGTTGACACCACAGGCTTTTTAGATACCACTGTAGTTTCCTCATATGCAGTCTTGCATATGGAATTAGAAGAATGCAAGAGGCCATGAACCCCAAGGCTTGCAGTATTTGTCTTGCAGATAGCAGGGTGTTTGTGGCCACTTGTTTGAAGTAGGTTGTCAAATGAATGTTTCTCTGGCGTGAGGTAAGCCATCTGGGAAGTTGTATTCAAGCTTGCTCCCAGGAATATAATTTATTGACAGGGTACCAGGTGTGATTTCTTTTTGTTTATGGTGTACCCCAGACAAGTTAGAACCCCTTTTACAAAGGCCAGATGATTCAAAAGTATGTCCTGGCTTTCTGCCTGAATAAGACAATCGTCCATGTATGGGTATATTTGAATATTCCTTTGCCTGCAAAATGCAATAACTGGAGCTAGGCACTTTGTGAATACCCTGGGCGCAGTAGATAAGTCAAAGGGCAGTGCACAGAACTGACAGTGCGTGTAGCCTGCTTTGAAGCGTAGGTATTTTCTGCAAGATTCCCTGATTGGGATATGCAGGTGTGCTTCATTTAAATCTAGTGTTGCCAATCAGGCATCTTTGCCTAGTATAGGAAGTAATTGGTGAAGAGTCAGCATCTTGAATTTTGGAATCTCCAAAAAAGTTTTTGGAGTAGACAGGTGCAGGATAGGACGGCATGAATTGTCTTTTCTGGGTACCAGGAAACGTCTCAAATAGAAACGTTGTCCCTTTTCTTCTTCTGGTACCAGCTGAATAGCCCCCATTCTTGAGAGAAAGTACTTGTTTTTGGGCCTCTGCCTACTGATTTGTGGGTAGGTCCGGCCACACACTTGGTGTTGGCAACGCGTGAAAGTGAAATCCGTATCCCTGGGACACTATATTTAAAACCCATTTGTCCTAGGTAATGAGTTCCCAATTCTTTGCATGAAGAAAATCTTTCCCCACAAAGGGGCAGTCAGTTGATAAGTGCTTGGAAATTTTAAAAGGAAGTCATTGAGACAGTTTATCATAGGGGGAGTCTTACTATTGCCAGATTTGGAAGTGGAGCCCCCCCCCCCCCCTGCTTAGTTCTGGGAGTCCCCTGGGACTGAAACCTGGGGTTTTTGCTGTGTCTGGGTTTGGCTTGAGAAGACCTGGAAGGGGCTGGAAAGGACCAATTCTTAGTGGGCCACTGCCTACTAAATCTAGGAGGCTGAACTTGTAAAAAATCTTTAACAGTTTGCATAGATTAAGCTTTATCTTCTATCTTTTTAAGCATTTCCCCAGCCTTGTTGTCAAACAGGCGGTCTTGATTTAAAGGAGCATCCAACAATTTAGCTTTAACATGATCAGGCAAAGATTGCTCCTTAAGCCAAGCATGCCTTCTGAGCACAAACCCAGTAACAGCAGCCCTGCAAGAGGCCTCTAAAGAATCAAAACCACATTGCAAAGTATGTTTTCCAACTTGTTCGGCAGAGTGCATTAAATCCTGTAATTCTTTATTTTTCACACAGTCAAGAATCAAAATCATTTTCTGTTTAAGCAGTCCAATAACATGTTGCTGATACTTTTAACATATGAAACTGGCAGTTTAAAGCCCTAATGGCCAAGGTTGCAGAAGTGTAAACCTTCTTACCCCATCAATCAAGCGCCCTGAAGTCTCTATCAGAAGGGGTAGGATTTTTAGCAGTAAAAGCCTTAATGCCATTGGGCCCCTGTGAAATGGTCTCTGGATCTGCAATAGGATTTTTGAGGGACTCGGGGACGCTATAGTATCTGTCAGGAGGCAGGGAATCAGGGGCCAAACTAGATTTCGAAAAAGCATCATCAACAATGTCTAGTACAGGAGGAATAGCTAAAGGCCTATGCTGAGGTAGGAGACAGAAATCCCTAAGCCACTTTTTTGAATCAGAAAAATCCTGGCTTTCCCAGTGGAAATGGTCCCTTAGAGTATGTAAGGTTTCCCCAAAAGAAAAATCCTCAGGAGGGGAAGCAGAGGGAATACAGTCCTCTGCATCAGAATCTTCGTAAGTAGATAAGGGCAAATCCAGATAGTCACAAGAATCAGAAAAAACAGAATCCTGATCAGAAGATTCATAATCAACTTCAGTCCTAGGCCTCTTGGGGGGGGGGGGGGGGGTTGTCTACCCCTGATTAGAGTTATTAGATCTTCAGCCATTCTTATCATTTGTTTTTTAAGCATAGAGGCCTGAGCATGTGGCCTGGGCATCATTTTTTAGACAAGGATCGAGATTAAGCCCTAAGTAAAGAAGGAGGCGTCGGTTTAATATGGAAGATCACTGGCCTGAATACACCCTCAGAAGCTGGTGCCTGCAAAGCGGCTCTGGACCCATCCAAGGTAGAGACATCTGTGGGTTCCATAGTTGAAGCATTTCGCGGCATACTGGACTCAGAATGGGTCTCAGTAGAGGCCTGCGAATCAGAAGTAGTGGGTATCAGGGGCTGCAAAAGCACCTCACTGAGTACCGGCGAACTGGCGACTGGCTTAGGAGAAGCGTCGTCAGCAGTTTTGGATCTCGGCGGCCTGTCTCTGTCTTTATCTTTGCGTTTTTTCGGAATCCTGGTAGTCGGATGGCTAACAGACGACATTTCTGGATAATTAAACTGAGAACCGAAATATTTAGAGGCAAAAATATACAGATGAAGGATAGTGCACTGATTAAATAAAGCACAAAACCGACAGCAAGGTAAATCGTGGTCAGGGTCTAGGCAAGGAATACAGTACGAACGAAAATCTTTATGAGGTATTTGCTTTCCACAAGTAATGCAATTATTAACTTTTACTGACATTGGTAAGGAGCAAGAAAAAGTTTCCCCAACGGGGTACTTAACTTTAGTTGAAGACTTCAGTTCTGAAACTCGAAAACGAAAATTTTAGGAGTCTGCTGACTGGCACTTGCGAACTGCTTTGGCTTCGGGCACCGCACAGCAAGAAAGACTGATGTAATGGCGTCAGCTGCATGCTTTATACCCCAAACGACCTGACGTCAAGGAAGAAGGGACAGCAACCAACGCAGGAACCCAAGACTTTGTTAATCAGGCCGACTGAAGGCTACCTGCAAGCAGATAACCCAAATGTAATGACTGCAACAGTGAAACACAAAGAACGTCTGCAGGCAGTTACACACATACTCCAGAGAAAACAGAAATGGAGGAACTGATGCAGGGTTTGGAAATTCCTTCTGTAACAGCTCATAGTATTTTTTGAGGGACCGAGATTCGTCGGAGTTCTTCCAATGAAAACACTGGCACATTCTAGAAATAGTCTCAGAGAAAGAGAATTCCCACAGTGAGTCAAAAACTGGGTTCTCCTCAGAGTCTGAATCAGAAATCTGAGAAGAAAACCTTGTATCTGTCCCTTCATCCTCCTGTCCAGATTCAGACTCTGAATCCTTTTAGGAAAGGAGGTAACCCTCTTTCCATTACCAGAAACTACTTTACAAGACTATCAACAGCCTGAATTAAAACATGGGCCAGACTCGATAAAATGCTCCTGTCTAGGAAAATCCAAGGAAGAGTAGATATACGCTTAGTTTTCCGTTTCTGTTTGACAGGAAAACTGGGACCAATACTTATTAATGGCAGCAGTAGATACCCTGGGGATGGGTACAACATTCCGAGAAAATAGGGAAGTTTTCTGTGTTCCTCCTCCCAGGATCAATAAAAGTGGCTCTCCCTTGCCCATTGAGGGGGACTCAAAAAGGTGCAGAAGACATGGATAACCCTCGGGTCCATAGTGGCTGTACGTACTACACCAGAGGGTACCAGTGTAACACATAAGTGGTCTAAGGTACAACTAATGGCCACAGCAACATCGACCCCCTGAGGCTGAGGCAAATTGCTGGCCTGCTGTAACTGCAAAAGCTGTTTGCTTAACATCTTCTTTTTGTGGCTGAAGAAGGACAGTACAGTTGTGTACACTTACCATAAATGTAGATGTTCAAGTGTATTCACTGTTGCAGTCATTATATTTGGGTAATCTGCTGACAAGTTGCCCCCAGTCGGCCTGAATAACAAAGTCTTGGGTCCTGCGTCAGTTGCTGTCTCCTCTTCCATGACGTCAGGTCGTCAGGGGTATAAAACATGCAGCCGACACAATTTTATTCAGTTTTTCTTGTCCCAGATGTCAAGTGCCCCCCAAATGGGAGCAAAAAAAAAAAATAAAAAATAATAAAAAAAAATATATATATATATATATAAACAGAAATATATATAAATGCACTTTTAGCAACATAAACTTTACCTTCATCTAAAAGCAAATGCACCACAAAGGCTTTAGTGTATAGTGAAGGAAAGAAAATGTATAGAAAGGGGGATGGCGAGTGAGTAACCTGGACTGCAACAGTGAATACACTCAAACATCGACATTTATGGTAAGTGTACACAACTGTACTATGTTCTTCGTGTTTAACTGTTGCAGTCATTACATTTGGGCAGAATCCCAAAGCTATGGATGGGAGGATGGAACTAAACAGCATTAGGAGCAGTTATAAGGCCCTGCGGAACTGCAGTGGCAAAGCCTGCCTTGGATTTGGAGAAGACAGGCAAATGATAATGCTTTGTGAGGGTATGAACAGAGCTTCAAATAGCAGCTTCTAGAATGTCTTTGGTTGGAACCCCTCTGAGAAAAGCTGCTGAAGTAGAAGCAGCCCTGGCGGAATGTGATCTGATCCCCTTGGGCACAGGTTTACTATGGTGCAAGTAGCAGAAATGAATGCAGTGGCTTACCCCCCCTTAGAAATGGTCTGCTTTGATATAGCCTTCCCCTCTGACCCTGCAGCAAATGCTACCAGTAGTTGCTCAGACTTTATTAGAGATTTGGTCCTGTTTAAGTAGAATCTTAGTTGTCTGTGTACATCCAATGAATGCAGAATTCGCTCCCCCTTGTTCTGCGGATTTGGGTAAAATGTTGGCAGGTGAATAGTCTGGTTAAGAGCCACAATGGATACCACCTTAGGAATAAAAGAAGGATTGGTCCTGAGGGACACCCTGTCCAGGTAAAATGTAATAAAAAGGCTCCACTGCCATGAGAGCCTGTAGTTCTGAAACCCTTCTTGCTGAAGTGACTGCCAAGAGAAAAACTGTTTTCCAAGATAGAAATGTTATATTCTCAGTAGTTGCTGGTTCAAAAGGAGGCAGGGTGAGTTAGAACAAAATTGAGGTCCCATGCAGGAGTTGGTGATGATCTGGGAGGCCTTACGTTTTTGGCCCCTCTAAGACACTGTTTAAGCAGAGGATGAGAAAAGAGGGAAGGCTCTGTGTTGTAATGAGCCGAGATGGCAGAGGCATGGATTTTTATTGAAGAAAAAGATAGGCCCTTGTCAAGCATCTCAGTCAAAAATTGTAAAATCTGAGGAACATTGGGCTTTGCTGTGTCTGTTCCTTGTGCTTGGTTCCAAGCACTGAATCTCTGCCATTTATCAGCATAAGATTTTCTAGTACTAGGCCTTCTGGCTTCCAAAATGACATCCATCACAGATTTACTGAGAGGTGTTGTTTGAATAATTAACTGATCAGCCATGCTGCAAGATTCAGAGTTTGGAGCCGAGTCTGCAGAATTTGATTGTTCTGCGGAGACAGTAGATGAGGTATTTGAGGCAAGTACCATGGAGGAAGTTGAGACATATTCCTTAGAAGTGGGTACCAGTGCTGGCGAAGCCAGTCCAGAGCAACTAGGATCATTTTTGGTTTTTCCTGTCTGACTTTTAGTAAGACCTTGGAGAGTAGCGGCAGAGGGGGAAAGGCATAGATTGATAGGTTTTTCCAGCTGAGGGATAGAGCATCCACTTTCCATGCTTTTATGTGATGAGTTCTTGTGCAGAATTTGTCCAATTGATAATTTTGGGGAGAGGCAAATAGATCTATGTCTGGGCTCCCTCATTTCTGTGTTAACATGCTGAAGATTTGTGGATCCAGTTTCTATTCGTGCAGGTCCCTAAGATTTCTGCTTAGGTCTGCCAGAGTATTTTGTTTTCCTGGCAGGAATTGAGCTTGAAGATGTATTTAAGTCAAGGCTGTGTTCCACAAGGCCATGGCTAGTCTGCAAAGAGGGTAGGAATGTGTACCCCCCTGCTTATTTATGTACCACATAACTGTGGTGTTGTCCGTCTTTATCAGTAGTTGTCCTGGATGAAGTAAGCCCTTGAAGGCTGTCAGACCATTGTGAACAGCTAGCATCTCTTTCTGGTTGATATGCAGATGCATTTGGTTCGGGCTCCATTTGCCGTGAATGCCTCACCCTGCCAGGTGAGCCCTCCAAGCATAGTCTGATGCGTCTGTAGTTAGGGTTTGGGTGGCAGGGGGTAGAGTAAATGACAGTCCCTTGTTTTGGTGACATGTCCCTGCCCACCAAAGAAACTCCTGTTGTAGGCAGCGAATGAGAGGAGTCATTGTTTCCAGACTGTGACAATGTTGACTCCATAAACATTTTAGGTACCACTGAAGTTTCCTCATATGCAGTCTCGCATATGGAATTAGTAGAATGCAGGATGCCAAGAACCCCAAAGCCTGCAGAATTTGTCTTGCAGATAACTGGCTTTTTGTTGCCATTTGTTTGAAGTATGTTGTCAGTTACCTTTGTCTGGCGTAAGGTAAGCCTTCTGGGCAGTTGTATTCAAGCTTGCACCCAGGAATGTAATTATTTGAGAGGGTACCAGTTGCGATTCCTTTTCGTTTATGGTGTACCCTAGGCATGCTAGAAGACTTTTTACAAACGCCAGATGTTGAAGAAGAGTGTCCTTGTCCTCTGCTTGAATGAGACAGTCGTCCAGATAAGGATAAATTTGAATGCTTCTTTGTCTGCAGAATGCAATTACTAGTGCCAGGCACTTTGTAAAGACCCTGGGCGCAGTAGATAAGCCAAAGGGCAGTGCAGACAATTGGTAATGCAAAAAAACAGGCTTTGAAGCGGAGGTATCTTCTGCATGATTCCCTTATTGGGATATGCAGGTATGCCTCTTAAGTCTAGAGTTACTAACCAAGCATTCCTGCCTAGCATAGGCAGTAGCTGTTGTAAAGTCAGCATTTTGAATTTTGGAATATCTAGGAACGTGTTCAAAATCGATAAGTCCAGTATTGAATGCCATGAATTGTCCTTTCTGGGTACCAGGAAAATTCTTGAATAAAAACCTTGTCCTTTTTCCTTTTCTGGTACCGGTTGAATAGCACCCATATCCATGAGGGACATGACTTGTTTCTGGGCTTCTGCCCACTGGTTTTGAGGCAGATCCAGCCATCCATTTGGAATTGGCAAAGTATGGAAATGAAATCTGTACCCCTGGGATACTATGTTTAATACCCACTTGTCCTGGGTAATTATCTGCCAATTTCGAGCATGAAGTGCTAGTTTACCCCCAAGGGGGCTGCCAAAAGGTAAGTGCTTGATGATGGTAGGGGGAAGTCATTGAGACTGCTTACTGTAGGGTTGTGCTTTGTTTTGGAGGTGGAGGCACCCCATTGCTTTGACCTCTAAGAACCCAGTGATTGGTATCTGGAGCCTTTTGAGCACCTGGATTTGCCTTGAGTGGCTCTGATGGACACAGAAAAGGACCAATTTTTAGTAGGCCAGTGTATACTGAACCTGGGTGGCTGCACTTGCAAGAAATCTTTTATAGTTTGCATAGATTTAGCTTTGTCTTTCATTTTCTTGAAAACCTCTTCTGCCTTATTACCAGAGTATCATGCTGCAAAGGGGCATCCAACAATTTAGCTTTAACATGATCAGGCAGATTTTGCTCCTTGAGCCAGGCATGCCTTCTAACTACAGATCCAGTAATGGCAGACCTACAAGAGGCCTCCAAGGAATCAAAACCACATTGCAAAGTATGCTTTCCAACCTGTTCTGCTGAATGCAATAATTCCTGTAACTCTATTTTCCACACAATCAGAAATCAACATCATTTTCTGTTTCAGTAAGCCCATAACATGCTGTTGATATTTAAGCATATGAAACTGGCAGTTTAAGGCCTTGATTGCTAAGGTTGCAGACATATAAACCTTCTTTCCCCATCTATCCAGCGCCCTGGAATCTCTCTGTCAGAGGGGGTAGGATTTTTGGCTGTAGAGGCCTTTACACCCTTGGGACCCTGAGAAATAGTCTCAGGATCAGCAGCAGGATTTTTTAATACAAATTTGTGGGATCAGGAAAGTACAGTTTTGTACCTACCATAAATGTAGATATCCGAACTGGATAGCATCTGCAGTCATAACAAGTGGGTTGTCCTGTCGTCAGGCAGCCCTTCAGTCGGCCGGATTCCAAAGTCCGGTCCGCTTCGCTGATGTCGCACTCCACCCGACGTCATCACTGTTGGTCTTCGGGTATAAAGGCATCAGCCGACGCCATTTTCCTCAGTGTTTCTTGCCCCAGATGCCAGTAGCCCTCTTGCAGGCTAAAATTTGGATAGATGCCAATGTTTCCAAATAGATAGAGGTAAACACAACAATAAGCATGTATGTACATATACACAAACAAATACACCATAAAAGACTCCCCCCCAACAGCTAGCTATTAGAAGGGTAAACACCCTAGGAGTACCACAGAGGGATGGCGGAGGGTAATCCTGACTGCAGATGCTATCCAGTTCGGACATCTACATTTATGGTAGGTACAAAACTGTACTATGTCCTTCATGGATGCATCTGCAGTCATAACAAGTGGGTAGAATACCATAGCCAACTAGGGAGGAGGATAAAAATAGATTATGGTGTGTTTAGGATCCCTTGCAGTACAGCAGTGGCAAACCCTGCTCGATCTGGAATATAGAGGCAAATTATAATGCTTGGCAAATGTATGCACGGAGGTCCAAGTAGCCGCCTCAATAATGTCTTTGGTTGCCACTCCTCGTAAGAAGGCTGTGGTAGTGGCTGTTGCCCTTGTAGAATGAGGTCTTATGTTCTGTGGAATTGGTTTCCCATGGAAGGAGTAACAGAATCGTATGCAATTTCCTATCCATTTGGAGATTGTCTGTTTGGAAATAGCTTTTCCTTCCCTTCCTGTTGCATAGGCTACAAAAAGTTGGTCAGTCTTTCTGCTATTTTTGTTCTGTCCAAGTAGTAGCGTAGCTGTCTATGTACATCCAAGGTATGCAGTATTCTTTCCCTCTGTTTTGTGGGTTGGGAAAGAAGGTAGGTAGGTGGATTGCCTGGTTTAAAGACAGTCTGGATACCACCTTAGGCATAAATGTAGGATTAGTCCTCATGGACACTCTATCTTGGTGGAAGATTAGGAAGGGTTGCACTGCCATTAAGGCCTGTAGTTCTGAAACCCTCCTTGCTGAAGTAATTGCCAGTAGGAAAGCAGTTTTCCATGACAGGTGTTGTAGGTCTGCTGTTGCTGCTGGTTCAAAGGGTGCTAGTGTCAACTTTTCTAGCACAAAGTTTAAATCCCAAGCTGGTAATGGTGGTTTCCTTGGAGGTTTTACATTCTTGATTCCTCTGAGGAATTGCCTGAGCAAAGGGTGCGAAAAACAGGTGTATCCAAGCTGTATTCTGCTGAAATAGCTGATGCATGTATCTTGATGGAGGAGTAGGACAGGCCTGAATGAAGAAGTTCGCCAGATACTCCAGAATGTTAGGCATATCTATGTTTGACACATCTTTTCCTCTTTCCGCACTCTAGATGACAAACCTTTTCCATTTTCCAGCATAGTTCCTTCTTGTTGAAGGTCTGCGTGCTTCAAGAATAATGTCTTTAACTCTTTGGGAGAGTTCTGGAATAGCTGCTGTTATGTGATGTTCCATGCAGTCAGTTGCAAGGTTTTTAGGTTTGGATGTATGATGCTGTAGTTGTTCTGCGTTAACATCAAGGGCATCAGGGGAATTGTCCACATATTGTTCCGAGACATGCTCCTCAGTAGTGGGTACCAGTGTTGTCTTGGCCAGTTTGGAGCTATCAGGATTATCCTTGGACGTTCTTCCTTGATTTTCAGTAGTACCTTGTGTATCAAAGGAAGAGGCGGGAATGCATATGCTGTTAGGCCTTCCCAGTTGAAAGAGAGCGAATCCACTTTCCATGCTAATGGGTGGAATGTCCTTGTGCAGAATTTTTTGAGCTGGTGATTGAGAGGTGATGCAAATAGGTCTATCTGTGGCATTCCCCATTTCTTTGAGATGGTCTTGAAGATGTCCGGGTGAAGCTTCCATTCGTGGGCATCCGAAGTGGTTCTGTTTAATATGTCTGCTAGGGTATTGTCTTCCCTGGTACAAATATTGCCTGTAACTGGATGTTGTAGCTGAGTGCCAGGGTCCACAGCTCCAAGGTCATTCTGCATAGAGGGTATGAATGAGTGCCTCCCTGTTTGTTGATGTACCACATGACTGTGGTGTTGTCTGTCCTTATCATCAACTGGCCCTCTTTGAGAAATGGTTTGAACTTTTGGATTGCCAGTTTTACTGCCAGCATTTCTTTTAGGTTGATGTGCAGTTGAAGTTGATCCTGTGTCCACAATCCTTGCACGCATTTGTCCAGCATGTGGGCCCTCCATCCTAGGTCTGAAGCGGCTGTTGTGATGGTCTGGCTTGCTTGACATCTGCGAAAGGGTAGGCCTGGGTTTGACTGGCATGCCTGAGCCCACCATAGGAACTCCTGTTTTAAGCATGGAATTAGTGGGATTTCTGTTTCTAGACTGTGTCTGTGTTGGGACCATAAATTCTTTAGGTACCACTGTAGTTTTCTCATATGTAGTCTGGCAAATGGAACCAAGATTATGCATGATGCCATGAAGCCCAAGGCCTGCAGTACTTTTCTTGCTGTTAACTTGTTCAGTTTTGTTAGTGCCAAGAAGTATAGAGGGAGTTCTTTTGTTTTTCTGTAGTCAGGAATGCCATTTGTTTTACTGTGTCCAATTCCGCCCAAGAATGTCCTTGTTTGGGATGGTATCAGCCTTGACTTTTGTAAATTGACTGTGTATCCCAGTGCTTGTAGCAAGTAAATGACCCTTTGTAAATCTGTTGTCAGCTTGCTTTTGTTGTCCCCTTGTAGTAGGCAGTCGTCCAGGTATGGGTAAATTTGAATTCCGTGAAGTCTGCAATGGGCGATTACTGATGCCAGGCATTTCGTGAATACTCTGGGCGCAGTAGATAAGCCAAAAGGCAATGCTGAGAATTGATAGTGCTCTGATCCTGCAAGAAATCTGAGGTATCTTCTGCAGATTGGTCGAATGGGGACGTGCAGGTATGCCTCCTTGAGATCTAGAGTTACCAGCCAAGACTCCTTGCCCAGCATGGGAAGAAGTTGCTGTAGGGTCAGCATTTTGAATTTTGGGACAATGATGTATGTATTTAAGGTGGACAGGTCGAGAATTGGTCTCCAACTTTTTCCTTTCTTGGAACTAGGAATAGTCTGGAGTAGAACCCTTTCCTTGCTCTGCTGTTGGCACTCTTTCCACAGCTCTCATGTTTGCTAACTCCATTATCTGGCGTAGAGCCTCTGTTTTTGATTTGGAGGTAGATTTGGCATTCCTCTTTTGACTGGAAAAGTGTGGAAGTGAAACCGTAACCTTGATCTATGGTTTGTAAAATCCACTTGTCCTTTGTTATGTAGTGCCAGTTCTTTGAAAATAAGGTTAACTTTCCCTAAAGGAGCTGCTATTTGTTCCCTGGTAGGCGGATTTAGGTTAAGTCACTGTGGTTGTGTTGATGTAGTGGCAGTGGCTGTGTCTGTGCCTCTGTTGTTACCTTGCCACTGTCTTCCTCTGTAGGCACCTCCTCTGGATTGGTTTCTGCCTCTGGAACGCCTATTCCTGCCCCTTTGAAATTTTGTGGAGTCAGGAAAGGACCAATTTTGGCAGGCCAGTTCCTGCTAAACCTTGGGGTTGAACCTGCAAGAAATCTTTAACAGTTTGAACAGATTTTGCCTTTTCTTCCATTTTCTTCATAACCTGCTGGGCAGATGTACCAAACAAACTTGTCTTGTCCATAGGAGCATCTAGCAACTTAGCTTTAACATGATCCGGTAAAGCTTGTTCCTTTAGCCATGCATGCCTTCTTATCACTGTGCCTGTCATGGCTGATCTAAATGAAGCCTCCAGTGCATCATAGCCACATTTTAAGGAATGGTTGCTAACCTGTTGTATGTTATTTACCATCTCTAATACATATTTCTTATCAAGAGATTCATCAGTGGTTAGTTTTTTAGTTAACTGATCCAGCATAAACTCTTGGTATTGTATCATGAGAAACTGACAGTTTAAAGCTCTAGCTGAGAGAGTAGCTGAAGTGTAGACCTTTTTACCCCATCTGTCTAATGACCTTGCTTCCCTTTCAGAAGGAATAGGGTTTTAGCTATGGTCGCGGCTACTGCCTTGGGGCCCTGGGATATAGTTTCTGGGTCTGCAAGTGGAGCCTTGTAAAGGTGGTGATGAGTATCTGGCACCCTGTAAAATCTGTCTGGTTTGGCAGGGGCTGGGGGTAAAGAATCTGGAGCGGAGCAAACATCATTGAAAGCATCATCCACCACAGAGAGAACAGGGGATATAGCTAAGGGCCTGTGCTGTCGGTGGTGCAGTAAAGTGCGAAGTCTTTTTCTGGAGTCTGAAAAATCCTGTTGCTGCCATTGGAACTGTTCTCGCATGGCATGCAAGGTTTCCCCAAAGGAGAATTCTTCTGGTGGGGAAGCAGCTGGGATGGATTCTTCAGCATCAGAATCTTCAAAATTGGAGAAGGGAGCCTCTGGCTGGTCAGTTATGTCTGATTCATCAGCAGAAACATCAGAGGACACTGGCTCGGGGGGCTCTGCCCTAGGTCTCTTCTCTGGGGGCTGAGAGGCCCTGTCTGGGTGAGATTGAGATCCTCTAATTAAAGAAATTAAATCTTCTGCCAAAGTAAGCATTTGAGAACTAGAAGAGGGCCTGGATGTGGGTGGTTTAACAGGCACTGTTTTAGTAGTCTTGCCTGCTTTAGCCCTGGCGAAGGCCTTAATGGACATGGCTGCTGGAGGCCTAGCAGCACCACGTGCTGGGGTAGAAACATCCAAGGGGATGGTGTCTGATAAGTCAACCACCGTAGTGGGTAAAATTTGTGAAGTACTTTCAAGAGTTGTAGCAGGGGCCTCGGTTGTAGGAATAGGTTCAGCTGTACTTTGTTCAGTTTTCGGTTTCGCCGAAACCGAGACACTCATGATTTGCTTGACCATGGTTTCGCCGAAACCGCTGACCGCGAAAGTGTCGGTCTTTATCTTTGCGTTTTGCTAGATTGGGTAGTCGGAGGATCCGACGGCATAATGTACGCAAAATCAGAACCGAAAACTGTTCTGCAAACTCCGACCGACGCCTAAGCCGTCGGTTGAAAGAAGCACAGGCCGAACAGGCTGCTACGTCGTGGGCTGGGCCTAAACAAGGCAGACAGTAAGAGTGGAAATCTTTATGAGGTATTTGTTTCCCACAGTTTAAACAATTGTTAACTTTTTCTGACATCGGCTGAGGCAAGAAAGAGTCCCCAACGGGTACTTAGCTTTAGAAGTCTTCAAGTAGTATTCGGTAGAAGTAATCTCTGGATCCGACCGACCGCACTTGCGAACAGCTTCTGCTTCGGCGCCACGGCAAGAAAGACTGAGGAAAATGGCGTCGGCTGATGCCTTTATACCCGAAGACCAACAGTGATGACGTCGGGTGGAGTGCGACATCAGCCGAAGCCGGACCCGGACTTTGGAATCCGGCCGACTGAAGAGCTGCCTGACGACAGGACAACCCACTTGTTATGACTGCAGATGCATCCATGAAGGACATCCCTGTAATATCTGTCTGGCTTACTAGGAGCCGGAGGCAGGGAATCAGGAGCCATACTTGATTTCAAAAACACATCAACAATGTCTAATACAGGAGGTATTGCCAAAGGCCTATGCTGAGGAAGAAGAAGGAAATCCCTAAGCCTCTTTTTTTGATTCAGAGAAGCCCTGACTCTCCCAGTGAAAATGTTCCCTTAAAAGTATGCAAAGTCTCTCCAAAAGAGTAATCCTCAGGAGGAGATGCAGATGGGATGGATTCCTCTGCATCAGAATCCTCATAGGGTGGAATAGAAAATTCCTGATCAGAAGAGAAATCAGAAGAAATGGAAACCTGATCTGAAGATTCATAATCAGTGCCTTGCCTAGGCCTCTTAGCAGGAGGGGTTGGGAACCCCTGATCAAGGTAATTAAATCCTCACCCATTTTGATCATCTGTTTTTTAGGCATAGGGGCCTAAGCATGTGGCTCACGCATCGGTTTTTTAGACATAGAAGATGTTTTTGACCTTGTTTTTGAGACTGGCGTCGGTTTAATAATAAAAATGTTGAGGCCTGAAAACACCCTCAGAAGCCAGTGCCTCCTCAGCGGCTCCGGACCTATCCAAGGGAGAGACAGCTCGCGGGTTCAATACTCTGAGAATCTCGCGGCATACCGGACTCCGAATGGTTCTCGGTAGAGGCCTGTGACTCAAAAGTAGCGGGCATCAGGGGCTGTGAAAGCGCCTGAGTACCGACAAACTGGCGACTGGCTTAGGAGAAGCTTTGTCTTTGGTTTTGGACCTCGATGGTCTGTCTCCATCTTTTTCTTTGCATTTTTTGTGAACTCCGGTAGTCGGATTGCTAACAGAGATTTCAGGATAATTAAATCTTGCACCAAAATATTTAGAAGCAAAAATACACCGACGCTTAATAGTGCGTTGGTTAAATCTAGCACAAAATCGACAGCAAGGCATGTTGTGATCTGGGCCTAGACAAGGAATACAGTACAAGTGAAAATCCTTATGAGATATTTGCTTCCCACAAGTAATGCAATTATTAATTTTTACTGACATCGGTAAGCAGCAAGAAAAAGTTTCCCCAACGGGGTACTTAGCTTTAGTTTGAAGACTTCGGTTCTGAAACTCGAAAACTAAAGTTTCAGGAGTCAGCCGACCGGCACTTGCAAACTGCTTCTGCTTCGGACACTGCGTGGCAAGAAAGACTGATGAAAATGGCGTCGGCTGCATGTTTTATACCACCGACGACCTGACATCATGGAAGAGGAGACAGCAACCGATGCAGGACCCAAGACTTTGTTATCCAGGCCGACTGAGGGCAACCTGCCAGCAGATTACCCAAATCTAATGACTGCAACAGTGAAACACGAAGAACATCAACCATGGGACTCAGACTGTTCTATGGTCGAACCTAAAATGGTGCCTCTTTTCCAGGGAAGGCAAGCAGCAAATTTTAGTAAAAAAATAAAAAGGCTTTAAAAGACACTTTTTTCAAAGAAAAACACATACAGCAAAAAACAGTTTAAAACACTTTGCCAACTCCACAAAGTAAAATGAACACAATTCCTTCACAAAAAACTGTTTTCAGTTACTTTAAACAACTTTTAAACTGACAGGGAAAAAAAGAGCACTCCTGTTTAAAACTACAGTACAGTTTTGTGACAGTCCACTAAAACGTACAGTTGTGTACCTACTATAAATGTAGATGTTCGAGTGTATTCACTGTTGCAGTCATTACTGTTGGGTTATCCTGCTGGCAGGCTACCCGTAGTCGGCCCGATTCCAAAGTCTAGATCCGGCGTCAGTTGCTGTCGCCTCTTCCCTGACGTCAGTGCGCCAGGGGTATAAAAGAAGCAGCCAACGCCATTTTCCTCAGTTTTTCTTGCCCCAGATGTCAGGTGCCCGTAAATTGGAAGGCTGAAAGAATATGCCAATAAAAAATACATGCACAAAAATAACATGTCCTTCATCAACAAGCAAATACACCAAAAAGGTAGTATAGGACAGAGAAGTGTAGATAAGTCCCACAAAGGAAAGGGGGGATGGTGTTTGGGTAACCTGGACTGCAACAGTGAATACACTCGAACATCTACATTTATGGTAGATACATAGCTGTACTATGTTCATTGTGTTTCACTGTTGCAGTCATTACTGTTGGGTTGAATCCCAAAGCTGAGATAGGGTGGCCGGTCTAAATAGGATTTGGAGAGGCTATGAGGCCCTGCAGAAAGTACAGTTTTGTACCTACCATAAATGTAGATGTTCGAGTGCTAATACAGCTGCAGTCATAACAGATGGGTTCTCCTGCTGTTAGGCGGGTCCTCGGTCGGCCGAATTCCAAAGTCTAGGTCCGGCGTCGGTTGTCGTCGCTTCTTCCCTGACGTCAGTGCGACAGGGGTATAAAGGAACCAGCCGACGCCATTTTCTTCAGTTTTTCTTGCCCCAGATGTCAGGTGCCCCCAGAAGGAAGGCAATACATACATTTGTGTAATAAAGCAATGCAATATAATCAAAATACAGTAGTTGCAAGCAAATACACCATAAATGAATACCCCAATCAGGTTGTATGAGGAGGTGTTAGTCAGTAGGCCTGTCCCAAGAGGGGAAGGAGGGAGGGAAACCTGGACTGCAGCTGTATTAGCACTCGAACATCTACATTTATGGTAGGTACAAAACTGTACTATGTTCATCGTGCATACAGCTGCAGTCATAACAGATGGGTAGAATCCCAAAGCTAAGAAAGGGGTGGTGGGCACTAGGTGGAACTAGGAGGAGCCAGGATGCCCTGCAAGACTGCAGTGGCAAAGCCTGCTCTAGTTTTGGAGTATAATGGTAGGTGGTAGTGCTTGGAGAAGGTATGCACAGAACTCCAAGTGGCTGCTTCCAAAATATCTTTGGTAGGGACTCCTCTGAGGAAATCTGCAAAGGTAGCTGTGGCCCTTGTGGAGTGAGATCTGATGCCTGAAGGTACAGTTTTGCCATGAAAAGAATAGCAAAAGTGTATGCAGTGGGCTATCCATTTTGAGATTGTCTGTTTGGAAATTGGCTTTCCTTGAGCTCCTACAGCATAGGACACAGAGCTGTTCTGATTTTCTGAAAGGCTTTGTTCTGTCCAAATAATAACGCAGTTGTCTGTGGATGTCCAAGGAATGTAGTAATCTCTCCCCTTTGTTTTGAGGATTAGGATAAAAGGTAGGTAAGTGTATGGCCTGATTCAAAGCTACCCTGGATACCACTTTAGGCATAAAGGACGGGTTGGTTCGTAAGGAAACTCTGTCCTGATGGAAGATGATAAAAGGCTGCACAGCCATGAGAGCTTGTAGTTCTGAAACTCTACGAGCTGAGGTAATAGCCAGAAGGAAAGCTGTTTTCCAGGACAAATATTGCAAATCTGATGAGGCAGCTGGCTCAAAGGGAGGCAAGGTCAGTTTTTCCAGAATGAAATTGAGATCCCAAGCAGGTATTGGTTGTTTCCTTTGGGGTCTTAGATTCTTAGCCCCTCTGAGGAACTGTCTTAAGAGAGGGTGAGAGAATAAGGGTGGATCAGTGTTGTATTCTGCAGAAATGGCTGAGGCATGGATTTTGATGGAGGAGAATGAAAGTCCACTGCTTAGCAGCTCAGCTAGATACTGTAGTATTTGAGGTAAATTCAGTTTTCCAGGATCCTGGCCCGTTTTCTCATTCCAGACACAAAACCGTTTCCATTTTGCGGAGTAAGCTTTTCTAGTTGACGGCCTTCTGGCCTCCAAAATGACATCCTGCACCTCTCCTTGGAGAGTAGGGTCTGTTGTGACGCTAAGGAATCTTCCATGCGGCTAGATTGAGTGTTTTTAGCTGGCTGTGAAGAGTTTTGAAGCTGTGCTGAGTCAGGAGAAGAGGCATTAGAGGCAGGGTCCATGGTGGTGAATGCGTCAGGCTCCTCAGGAGTGGGCACCAGTGTTGTCTTGGCCAGTCTGGAGCAATGAGAATCATCTTTGGTCTGTCTGCTCTGGTTTTCAATAGAACTTTGGGCAGCAGAGGAAGAGGTGGGAAGGCATAAACTGTCATTGATGTCCAACTGAAAGAGACAGCGTCCACTCTCCAGGCCTTTGGATGGAAAATCCTTGAGCAGAATTTTGTCAATTGGTGATTTTTGTGGGAGGCAAAGAGATCTATGTCTGGCCTTCCCCATGCTTGGATTATTTCTGTAAAAACTTTTGGATGCAACTTCCATTCATGTGGATCTGTCATATTTCTGCTTAGGTTGTCTGCCAGCGTGTTTTCCTTGCCTGGCAAGTACTGTGCTTGTAGTTCGATTTGTAAGTCCATGGTCATGTTCCAAAGTGACATGGCCAGTCTGCATAGGGGGTATGAATGTGTTCCTCCCTGCTTGTTTATGTACCACATAACTGTGGTGCTGTCCGTTCTTATCAATAGTTGACCTGGTTGCAGAAGGTCTTTGAAAGCTATAATAGCCTTTATTACTGCTAGCATTTCCTTTTGATTGATGTGAAGGTGCTTTTCTTTTTGGGACCATTTGCCCTGAATGCACCGATCTGTCATGTGCGCCCCCCAGGCATAGTCCGAGGCGTCTGTTGTGATGACTTGATTTGCTTGAGGCTTGCTGAATGGAAGACCTGTGTTTGTTTGGCATGCTTGAGCCCACCACAGAAATTCCTTTTGTAGACATGGAATTAGTGGTATTATTGTTTCCAAACTGTGGCTGTGTTGAGACCATTGGATTTTCAGGTACCACTGCAGTTTCCTCATGTGCAGCTTTGCACATGGGATTAGTAAGATGCAAGATGCCATGAATCCCAGAGCCTGCAGGATTTTCCTTGCAGTCAGCCTGGTGCAATTTGCTAGTGCTCTGAAGTATTGAGTTAGTTGCCCCTGCATCTCTGGCGTGAGGTAGGCCATCTGGGTGTTTGTGTCCAAGTTGGCACCCAGGAAAATTATCTTTCGAGAGGGTATTAGACTTGATTTCTTTTTGTTGACTGTGTATCCCAGAGAGTTCAACAACATTATTACATAAGCCAGATGTTTCAGAAGAATGTGCTTGCTGTCCGCTTGGATCAAGCAGTCGTCCAAATAGGGGTATATTTGTATCCCTTGAAGTCTGCAGTAGGCAATTACTGATGCCAGGCATTTCGTGAATACTCTGGGCGCAGTAGATAAGCCCAAGGGCAATGCAGAGAATTGATAATGGGTTGAACCTGCAAGAAATCTGAGGTATCTTCTGCAATTTTGTCTGATTGGGACATGCAGGTATGCCTCCTTGAGGTCCAATGTTACCAGCCAAGACTCCTTGCCTAGCATGGGAAGAAGCTGCTGTAGAGTGAGCATCTTGAATTTTGGTACGAGTAGAAATGTGTTTAGGATGGATAGGTCCAAAATAGGTCTCCAATCTTTTCCCTTCTTGGTACCAGGAATAGTCTGGAATAAAAACCTTGACCTTGTTTGTACTTAGGTACCTCTTGAATAGCTTTCATGTCTGAGATCTGTAATTTTCCTTTGTGCCTCTGCCCTTTGATTGTGTGGCAGGTTTGGCATGCCTCTCATTTTTGGAAGGGTGTGAAAATGGAATCTGTAGCCTCTGTTTATAATGTCCAGGATCCATTTGTCTTTTGTGACAATATGCCAATTTTTTGAAAATAATGCCAGTTTTCCTCCTAAGGGGTCTGCCATTTGAGTCTTGCTTGGCATGCAAAGGGGAAGTCATTGGTTTTGCTTTCTGAATGATTACAAGTTATCCTCACCACCTCTTTGTGTAGGAGCTTGCCATTGTCTGCCTCTAAACGATCCTTGGGATTGTCCTCTGCCCCTCGGGCGCCTGTATCTACCTCTTTGGGGTCTGTTCGAGGCTGGAAAGGACCAATTTTTGGAAGGCCAATTTCTACTGAAACGTGGGGGTTGTACCTGTAGAAAATCTTTCACAGTTCGCATTGATTTAGCCTTTTCCTCCATTTTTCTTAATACCTCCTCAGCATTAGCACCAAATAATACATCCTTTTGTAGAGGGGCATCTAGTAATTTAGCTTTGACATGATCAGGCAGGGATTGTTCCTTGAGCCAGGCATGTCTACGTATGGCTGATCCTGTAACAGCAGCTCTACATGAGGCCTCTAGAGCATCAAAACCACATTGTAAGGTATGCTTACCCACTTGTTCTGCACTATGCATCAAATCCTGCAACTCCTTCAAGTCTGGTTGTTCAGGTTGTGACATCTTACTTTTCAATTGTGATAACAAAAACTGTTGGTATTTTAGCATATGGAACTGACAGTTTAAGGCCCTCGTGGTTAAGGTAGCCGAGGTATATACCTTTTTTCCCCACCTTTCTAAGGATCTGGAATCTCTCTCGGAAGGTAATGGGTTTTTAGGAGTGGAGGCCTTAATTCCCTTGGGGCCCTGTGAGATGGTTTCTGGGTCAGCAGCATGGCTTTTGTATAGAAATTGGTGTGAGTCATGAACCCTGTAGTACCTGTCAGGCTTGACTGGGGCTGGAGGCAGAGAATCCGGGTTAAGGCAGGCCTCCGAGTAAACATCATCTAGGATGTCCAAGACAGGAGGTATAGCCAGAGGCCTGTGCTGAGGTAGCAAGAGAAATTCCCTAAGCCTTTTCTTGGAATCTGAATAATCTTGGCCTTCCCAGTGGAAGTGTTCCCTTAAGGTATGCAAAGTTTCCCCAAATGAGTAATCCTCTGGGGGGGATACAGAACGAATGGACTCCTCTGCATCAGAGTCTTCAAAAGGGGAGTAAGAATGTTCCTGTTCATCAGAGTGCTCTGACATAATGGAGCCCTGATCAGAGGAGGGGGATTCTTCCTCCACTCTGGGCCTTTAGTTCGGGGGGGGGGGGGGTTGAGAACCCCTGATAAGAGTAATTAAATCCTCAGCCATTTTAAGCATCTGTTTGTTAGGCATGGGGCCTGGAGATGGGCCCTGTGTAGCTTGTCTCTTAGAATGCATGGCTGCTTTAGACTTAGTGAAAGCCTTGATGGAAAAAGAAGAGGAAGGTCTGAAGACACCTTGAGTGGAGGTAGACCTGTCCACATTTTGAGATTCAACGCCAAGAGTGGCTTCGGTATCTGTAGTCGGGGTGTGGGCCGAGGAGTCTGCGACTGGCACAGGAGACACCGCCAATGAAGTGTCGTCGGTAGTCAGGGGCTGCGAGGCTCGCTGAGAACCGGACCACGTGTAGTCGGCTTTGGTGTGGTGTCGGTAGAGGCCGTGGACCTCGTGTGTCGGTCCTTATCTTTGCGTTTTTTAGACAAAACTGGAGTCGGAGTATCCGACGACATAATATAGTTAAATGTTTTCCAAAATAATGCTGGGCTTAACTCCGCCAACGCTTAATGGTGCGTTTGTTGAATGTAGCACAAAAGCGACAGACCGAGACGTCGTGGTCTGGGCCTAAACAAGGTATACAGAGGGAATGGAAATCCTTATGCGGTATTTGCTTCCCACATGAAATACAATTATTAACTTTGTCTGACATCGGTCTGAGGCAAGAAAAGTTTCCCCAACGGGGTACTTGGCTTTCAAGAAGACTTCGGTTTCAAAATTTTCATAATTTCAGGAGCTGGCCGACCGGCACTTGCGAACTGCTTCTGCTTCAGTCATCGCACGGCAAGAAAGACTGAAGAAAACAGCGTCGGCTGGTTCCTTTATACCCCTGTTGCACTGACGTCAGGGAAGAAGCGACGACAACCGACGCCGGACCTAGACCTTGGAATTTGGCCGACCGAGGACCCGCCTGACGGCAGGAGAACCCATCTCTTATGACTGCAGCTGTATGCACGATGAACATCTGCAGTGGCAAAACCTGCCCTGAACTTAGAATAGAGAGGTAAATAGTAGTGCTTTGTGAAAGTATGCACGGAACTCCAAGTTGCAGCCTCTAAGATATCTTTGGTTGGTACTCCTCTGAGGAAGGCTGCTGAAGTGGCTGCTGCTCTGGTGGAATGAGGCCTAATGTCCTTAGGCACCGATTTGCCACGTTGTAAATAGCAAAAACGGATGCAATGGCCTATCCATTTAGAAATGGTCTGTTTTGAGATGGCCTTTCCCTGGGAACTTGCAGCATATGACACCAAAAGTTGCTCAGTTTTTCTGAAAACTTTTGTTCTGTCCAAGTAGAATCTCAGCTGCCTGTGTATGTCCAAAGAATGCAGAATTTTCTCACCCTTGTTCTGTGGATTAGGATAAAAAGTTGGCAAGTGAATGGTTTGGTTAAGGGCCACAATGGACACCACCTTAGGCATAAATGTAGGGTTTGTCCTCAGGGAAACCCTGTCTGGGTGGAAAATGATGAAAGGTTCCACAGCCATGAGTGCTTGTAGCTCTGAGACTCGTCTTACAGAGGTTATTGCTAGGAGCAGTGCGGTTTTCCAGGATAAGAATTTTATATCTGCTGTTGATGCTGGCTCGAAGGGAGGCAGTGTGAGTTTTTCCAAAACATAATTAAGGTCCCAGGCCGGAATTGGTGCTCTCCTAGGAGGCCTAATGTTTTTGGCTCCTCTGAGGTACTGCTTTAGTAAAGGATGAGAAAAGATAGGTGGTTCTGTAATGTAATGGGCTGAAATGGCAGAGGCATGAATCTTAATTGATGAGAAGGAAAGGCCTTTGTTTAGCATCTCAGTTAGATATTGTAAAATCTGAGGGATATTTGGCACACTCGTGTCTATGCCTTGTTCCTGGTTCCAAGCAGAGAATCTCTTCCATTTTTCTGCATAAGATTTTCTGGTACTGGGCCTTCTGGCCTCCAAGATAACGTCCACAACAGCTTTTATAAGTGGAGTGTTCTGAATGGTTACTTTATCCACCATGCTGCCAGATTTAAGGTCCTGATTTAGCTGTGCAGGATCTGACTGTTTTGTTGGGTCAGCAATTGAGAAATTTGATGCAATATCCATGCTGGACCTTGAGACAAGCTCTTCAGAAGTGGGTACCAGTGCTGGCGTGGCCAGTCTGGTGCAATCAGTATCATGTTTGGCTTCT
Source organism: Protopterus annectens (assembly GCF_019279795.1). Classification (NCBI taxonomy): domain Eukaryota; kingdom Metazoa; phylum Chordata; order Ceratodontiformes; family Protopteridae; genus Protopterus; species Protopterus annectens. Next base: position 1,260,591,889 of record NC_056731.1, read on the forward strand.
CTTGTCTGACCTTTAGGAGTACCCTGGGAAGAAGAGGCAAAGGGGGAAAAGCATATACTGTTAGATTTTTCCAGCTGAAGGATAGGGCGTCCACTTTCCATGCTTGTTTGTGATATATCCTTGTGCAAAATCTTTGCAATTGGCAGTTGTGAGGGGAGGCAAATAGATCTATGTCTGGGCGTCCCCATTTCCTTGTTATCACGTTGAAGACTTGTGGATCCAGCATCCATTCGTGGGGATCCATGGGGTTTCTGCTTAGTTCGTCTGCCAGAGTATTTGTTTTTCCTGGCAGGAATTGTGCATGCAGGTGAACCTGAAAAGCTAAAGCCGTGTCCCATAAGGTCATTGCTTGACTGCAAAGGGGGAGGAATGTGTACCTCCCTGCTTGTTTATGTACCACATGACCGTAGTGTTGTCTGTCTTTATCAGTAGTTGTCCTGGATGAAGCAGGTCCTTGAAAGCGGTCAGGGCATTTTGAACAGCTAGCATCTCTTTTTGATTGATGTGAAGGTGCATTTGGTTTGCAGGCCATGTGCCCTGAATGCATTTTCCTGCCATATGTGCCCCCAAGATATAGTCGGGATGCATCCGTTGTCAGTGTCTGTCTGACTGTGGGTAACCTGAATGGCAGACCCTTGTTGTGGTGAGAGGCTTTTGCCCACCATCGAAACTCCAGTTGCAGGCAGGGAATGAGTGCAATTACTGTCTCCAGGCTGTGGCAATGTGGAGTCCAAACACTTTTTAGATACCATTGTAGTTTCCACATATGCAGTTTGGCATATGGAATTAGTAGGATGCAGGATGCTATGAAACCCAAGGCCTGCAGGATTTTCCTTGCAGATAAGTGGGTTTTTGTTGCCAATGTCCTGAAGTAAGTAGTCAGATGCTTTTGTTTGTCTGGCGTGAGATAAGCCATCTAGGTAGTTGTGTTTAAGCTTGCACCCAGGAATATTATCTCTTGAGAGGGCACTAGTTTTGATTTCTTGTCGTTTATTGTGTACCCTAGGCCAATTAGTAATCTCTTTACAAACGCCAGATGCTTCAGAAGAATGTTTTTGTTCTCTGCTTGAATTAGGCAGTCGTCCAAGTAGGGATATATTTGAATTCCTCTGTCTGCAAACCGCAATTACTGGTGCCAGGCATTTTGTGAAGACCCTGGGCGCAGTAGATAAGCCAAAGGACAGTGCAGAGAATTGGTAATGCATTGAGCCAGCTATGAATCTGAGGTATCTTCTGCAAGACTGTCTGATTGGGACATGCAGGTATGCCTCTTTTAGGTCCAAGGTTACGAGCCAAGCCTTGTTGCCCAGCATGGGCAGTAGCTGCTGCAGAGTCAACATCTTGAATTTTGGAACTTCCAGAAATGTGTTTAGTATAGATAGGTCCAGTATTGGTCTCCAGGTTTTGTCCTTTCTTGGTACTAGAAAGAGTCTGGAGTAAAATCCTTGCCCCTGTTCTTGTTGCGGTACTTGCTGAATGGCCCTCATGTCCATGAGGACTGTAATTTGTTTTTGTGCCTCTGCCCATTGATTGTGTGGCAGGTCTGGCATACCTTTTGACCTTGGTAGCGTGTGGAAATAGAACCTGTAGCCTTGGGACACTATGTTCAGTACCCATTTGTCTTGGGTAATCCTTTGCCAATTTGAAGAAAAAAGTGCTAGTTTTCCCCCTAAGGGGGCTGCCAATATTGAAGTGTTTGGATTTGGTAGAGGAAAGTCATTGGGACTGTTTCCTGTAAGGTTGTGATTTGTCTTCTCCACTCTTGGAGGTAGTAGCACCCCATTGTTTAGGTCTGTATGAACCTTTGGGTTGACCTCTGCCTCTGGGACGCCTGTACCTGCCTCTTTGTGGTCTGTCTGACACTGGAAAGGACCAATTTTTTGAAGGCCAGTTTCTGCTAAATCTGGGTGGTTGTACCTGTAAGAAATCCTCGACTATCTGCATGGATTTTGCTTTATCCTCCATTTTTTTCAGTACTACTTCTGCTTTAGTACCAAATAAAGTATCATGCTGCAATAGTGCATCTAATAATTTTGCTTTAACATGATCAGGCAGATTTTGTTCCTTTAGCCAAGCATGCCTTCTAATAACAGAACCTGAAACAGCAGCCCTGCAGAAGGCCTCCAGTGAGTCATAACCACATTGCAAAGTGTGCTTTCCCACTTGTTCAGCTGCATGCAATAAATCCTGTAATTCTTTGTTTTCTGAACATTCAGTATTTGTCAACATTTTCTGTTTAAGCTGTGACATTAAATATTGCTGCTATTTAAGCATATGAAACTGACAATTTATGGCCCTTATAGCCAGGGTAGCAGAAGTGTAGACTTTTTCCCCCATCTGTCTAGAGCCCTTGAATCCCTATCAGAGGGGACAGTTTTTTTGCAGTGGAAGCTTTAACCCCCTTGGGGCCTTGAGATATAGTTTCTGGGTCAGCAGTGGAGTTTTTACACAGGAATTTATGAGAATCAGGAACCCTGTAATATCTGTCTGGCTTAGCAGGTGTAGGGTGGGAGAGAGTCAAGGGACAGGCTGGACTCTGTGAATACATCATCCACAATGTCTAGCACAGGTGGAATAGCTAGGGGTCTGTGCTGGGGAAGAAGCAGGAAATCTCTGTGCCTTTTCTTAGATTCAGAATAATTTTGGCTCTCCCAGTGGAAATGTTCTCTCATGGTATGTAAGGTTTCCCCAAAAGAATAATTCTCAGGAGGAGAGGCTGAAGGAATGGATTATTCAGCATCAGAATCCTCATAGGGGAGCATGGAGTAAACTTGTTCAGAAGAGGAATCAGAAGAAATGGAAACCTGATCAGAAGAATCATACTCTGTCTCTTGTCTAGGCCTCTTATCAGGAGGGGGATGGGTACCCCTGATCAAAGTAATTAGGTCTTCGGCCATTTTGAGCATTTGTTTCTTAGGCATGGTGGTCTGAGTAGGAGAATGCTGTACTTGTTTCTTTGTCTTTAATGATGCTTTAGCCTTTGTCTTTGAAGCTGAGGATGGTTTAATGTATAGCTGCGTAGGTCTGAAAACATCCTCAAAAGCCAATGCCTGCTCAGTGGCTCCGGACCCATCTGAGGGATTGATTTCCGAGGATCCAATACCTTGAGTATCCAGAGGCTATGTCGGCTCCACGTGGGAGTCAGAAGCGGCCTGTGGCTCTGAGGTAGCGGGCGCCAGGGGCTGCGAAAGCACCTCACTGAGAATAGGCGACTGGCCTAGAAGAGGCTTTGTCGTCGGTTTTGGCTAGGCAAGGAATACAGTAAGAGTGAAAATCCTTATGAGGTATTTGCTTTCCACAAGAAATACAATTGTTAACTTTTTCTGACATCGGTCTGGAGCAAGAAAAAAGTTTCCCCAACAGGGTACGTAGTGTTGATGAATACTTTGGATCTGAAATTCTGACTTGAAAATCTCAGGAGTCGGCCGACCGGCACTTGCAAACTACTTATGCTTCGAGCACCACGCGGCAAGAAAGACTGAGGAAAATGGCGTCGGCTGTTTCTTTTATACCCCTGGCGCACTGATGTCAGGGAAGATGCAACAGCAACCAACGCCGGACCTAGACTTTGGAATCAGGCCGACTATGGGTAGCCTGCCAGCAGGATAACCCAACAGTAATGACTGCAACAGTGAAACACGATAAACATCACAAACTCCTAATTTTCCTGAAGAGGAAAGTGTTGATGACAAAAAAAATACTGAATGAAAGTTTTTTTTTTCCTCCCAAAAGGAACTTACCTGCCCAGCAAAGAACAGCACAAGCCAACAGTCCATCCATTAAAGCCTGAGGAGTGCTCTTTTCAGTGGCAGTAAAGCTCTGGATGTCTCGGTGCCCAAACATGTCTATTAGCTCAGCTCGAGTTGCCAGACAGTTTGAGCATTTGGAAGGTGCCCTGAAGCTTTGGAAGCTGCCTTGGCAGGATGCAACACATATAGCTAAGGCTACTCCAGCAGCAATCAAAATGATCAAACCATTTTGTAACCTTCCTTACTTTACCTATTAAGAGTCTATAAACTATCTAAACCTACAGTCCCAATACCATATGGTGGACTGGAGATGAACTGCTGCCTGACAAGCTCATTACTACAGCCTTCTAATACAAAAGACAATTCTCTGTTGGTTGCTGGCAGCTGGCCTACAATCTTCAGATTTCCCACTAACCTACAAAGTCTGTGCAGATGTAGCTAAGCTCCTCAGACTCGCTTATTTGTGTATGTGAATGTCATGGGAAACAGGACTGCACTACGTAACTGCCACATCAATCCCACAATTCAGGTTCAAGTATATTTTCATGCTTTAACCATTCTTCTCAACATGTTAAGCAACTAACAATGCGTACTACCTTCTATTTCCATAATGGTTCTCAAACTACCCAGGATAATTTCTTATCAATGGCTTTTTATAAACCTGACAGATACTAAATGAACTTGAGTTGCACCCATTCAGTACTCTGCGCTCCCCTACCCTGTTTAGTGGGTCGTTCAGTTAGACCACTCTGACTGCAGTAATACTTATAACTACAGCCTTGTGTTCCGTCAAACATTCAGGTATTTTTCTCCCTACACAAAATGATAACCATCTGCTTTACTAACCCCTTTGAGAAATGTAACTGAGGTAAATATCAAATCAGATACAAAACCAAGAGCTTTTCGCTGCTGCAAGACTTCTGTACACTGGCAATACGAACCTACGCATTTATTATACTTGGCCTCAATTTCATTTAAAAGATGATGCATATTCATCTTAATAAGGGTTTACACTCATTACACCAATATTACACCAACAGATTTAACAAAAGTAATTCCGCTTAACCGCATCCTGAGCCACCCGGTTCAGTGGCATCACTTCATATTTGCAGTTACTTATCAAATATCTGAAAGGGACGCTGAACCTGCCAAAGAATGATTGAATCAGGGCTTCTGGCAGACTCATGACTAATATACAATCATCTGCCAGTAATTTCACTTTCATATCATTGGTTCATAATCTGAACCCACTTACTTCCCCATGCAAATGAATAGTGCTGCCAAAAGCTGTATGAGCAGTTAGAAATAATAAAGGTGACAGTGGGCACCCTTGCCTCACTCTACTCTTCAAGTTAAACAGTTATGACTTGCAACCATTTACCAACACAGCTGCCTATGGATTAGTATAAAGCACTAAATCCATGTCTTGTAGAAATCCACAACTCCTTAACATGCCGTTATACCTTGCAAAGGAAAGCCAGTTCTCAGTATCAGTAGCCCCTCGCCTCCACAATAGTGCCATCCTACACATACACCATCACATTCACAATCCCTTTAAAATGTTTATCACTACTGCCCTCCTTCATGTACCCCTCCCCCTCCCTCGAATAATGGCATTGTCAGTCCTCATCCCTACACAGTTTCGTTATCACCAGAAATTAGATACAGATGTACAACCCCTGGAGGCTTCATAAAGAAGGCATTATAGCATTATAGCTTCATACTTGTATGCTAGGTCAATGACTGTGGGGCCCTTTTTAAGACTAATCTTAATCCCAAGTGTATCTGACAAATTTTAGGAACCTTAAGATTATTCTAAGGGATATATGTATGTTTGGGTGGTCAAGCATTTACAGGCGGTCTCTGCCAATATGGACAAAGGTACCAAAACATGGGTGAATTTCAGATTCCCTATCCACTGGTCCAAGTTACCAGTGAACTGAACTTGGAACCAGGCCACAAAACAAGGCAGCGTGTGGTAGCAATGGTTAAATGCTGCAGCCCTGTGCTACCCTCAGCTTTACATTTTTCAATGGACCTGACCGATTTCAATTGAGGAAAAAATTAGCCTTACATTTTAAAAGAAAAATTAGTATTTACTCACTCAAATTAGACAAGTTTTCTTGGGGTAGAGAAGTCAATTTTTGAACTGAAACTAGTAATTGTGTTATTTAAATTAAAATGTTCTTCCATCTTGAAAAAAATGCATCTGCTGTTGTGAAATACTTGCAAGACATGCCTTACTATTAATAGTTCTGCTTTGCTGATAAAACAGAAGTGATGTCATCTTACAGTTGTTAATCTAATGTGAGCAGTTGATCAATGTATTACATAGCAGAACACAGAGTAGCAGTCTGAGGTAAGTATCATGCATACTGCACTGAGCTAAATTAAGATCATTGATCTGTATCTACAGAATGCTACTGAACAAATGCATGTGGTGTACATCAATGTGTAATGAAACAAGGTAATGTAGCAAATACAACACAAAAATAACACCAAAGAGTCAACACGTTTCCACTCCTACCACTGGACCAGTTTTTGCATTTCAGAATTAGGAGTATGCTCAGGCACTTTCCTTAAAGTCACACCTACCAGTAAATTCTGTCTGCTAGCTATAAGGACAAAAAGATCAATGCTACAATGAATTAAAGTACCTTGCTGTACCATTACTACAGTAGCCCGGAGTTACTAACTATGCCTCTATGCAAAATTTATCAGATTTATAATCCCTGGTTTTACTGCAACCACTCATGGTTGTGGCTCCCAGCATGCAGTAGTACACTGCAGTTCTGATTCAGAAAAGCTAAGGTGGATTTCACCTCAACTTCTTTGTACTTCATATCCAATGTTAATGCTAAGGCCCTCTCTGAAATGTGTAAAGAATATAGATTAGGGGTCAGATTCTGAAAGAAAAGGGGGAGATTTGCAGAGCTTCCATCAAGAAGGCAACACTTGCCCAAGTACTACAAGACCTGACAAACCCCTACAGGTGGCAAAGGAGCATGTCAGAGAACTATAGTAGTGGATTCCATAACACTCAATGGAGACATACTCAATAAAAGAAGTAAAGCTTACAGTGCCAACATCTTGAACTTTGCTGCAGAAAAATGATTCAGATTTTAGACATTTAGAAAAGGTCTCCTCTGGTTCTCCTTTTTCTGGAACCAGGAAAAAAAATGAATAGAACCACTTTTCTTTCGTTTGGCCAAATCAAATTACATGACCAGCAATTGCTGCATCAAGTAGAACACCATTTGAAAACAAACGCTTGGGTTACTTGGAATGGGGCCTGGTAGTATTTTTCTACATTACTGTATATATCCTGCTGATAACGCCTCTTTTATCCAGCAGGCTGTTGTGACCTGAAAATCGGGAGTAAAAAAGTACAGTTTTGTACCTACCATAAATGTAGATGTTCGAGGATTCCATTGCTGCAGTCCTGACTATTGGGTATAGTCCGCGTCCAGTCGGCCCGAATACCAGAGTATAAGGCTGACGTCGGTCAGGGCGCATTAGACTGACGTCAGTACGTCAGAGTACTAATGCGCATGACCGACGTCATATCCTCAGTCTTTTCTTGCCCCAGATGTCAGAAGACCCTAAAAAGACAAGTCCCAAAAAACCTGCACCAAAAACATGTACAATATATACAACAATATATACAAAAATATAAGCATGTAAACTCACCTACACAACCACCCCTAAAGACAGAGGGGAAGGAGGGAGGGTAAATTGGACTGCAGCAATGGAATCCTCGAACATCTACATTTATGGTAGGTACAAAACTGTACTATGTTCTTCGTCTTCCATTGCTGCAGTCCTGACTATTGGGTAGAATCCCAAAGCAGAGGTAAGGGAGGCTGGCAAATTATAAAGAAGTAGGAGTTGACAACATGCCTTGCAAAACAGCTGTGGCAAAACCAGCCCTAGACTTAGAGTAGATAGGAAGGTGATAATGCTTAGAGAAAGTATGCACTGAACTCCAAGTAGCTGCTTCCAAAATATCCTTAGTTGCCACCCCCCTTAGAAATGCTGTTGAAGTGGCAGTAGCCCTAGTGGAATGAGGCCTAATCCCAGCTGGAATCTCCTTGCCATGATGGGAATAACAAAATGCAATGCAAAAGCCAATCCACCTAGAAATAGTTTGTTTTGACACAGGCTTGCCCTGTGAACTCAAAGCAAAAGAAACAAACAACTGCTGAGACTGCCTAAAATCCTTAGTCCTGCTTAAATAATAACGAATTGCCTATGTACATCTAAAGTGTGCAAAATCTTTTCCCCTTTATTTTGAGGATCTGCAAAAACGTAGGCAAATGAATAGTTTGGTTTAAAGCCACACTAGAAACCACCTTAGGCATAAAAGAAGGATTAGTACGTAATGATACCCTATCCTTATGGAAAATCAAAAGGGCTCTACTGCCATAAGGGCCTGCAACTCAGACACCCTTCTTGCAGAAGTAATAGCCAACAGAAAAGCAGTCTTCCATGACAAGTATTTCAATTCAGCAGTAGCTGCAGGCTCAAAAGGTTGTAGAGTAAGTTTTTCCAACACAAAATTGAGATCCCAAGCAGGAGTAGGAGCTCTACGTGGGGGTCTTATATTCTTTGCCCCTCTAAGAAACTGCTTGAACAAAGGATGCGAAAACAAAGGTGGGTCACAATCATAGTGAGCTGAAATTGCTGCAGCATGAATCTTAATGGAAGAGAAGGACAAACCTTTGTCCAATAACTCAGTGAGATATTGAAGAGCCACACTCAAATTAGGCTCAGAAATCTCCAAATTCTTTGCTGTACACCAAAATAAAAATCTCTTCCATTTTTCTGCGTACACTCTCCTTGTACTAGGTCTTCTAGCTTCCATAATCACATTTAAAACTTGTTGAGGAAGTTGAGACCTACTGTGTTTCAACACAGAATATGCCAGGCTGTTAGATGAAGAGAATGAAGCTTGACATTGAGCAGATGACCGTCCTTCTGAGATAACAGATGAGGAATCAGAGGTAAAGGCCATGGAGGCTTCTTTACCAGACTCTGTAGTAGTGGGTACCAGTGTTGCCGAGGCCAATCTGGAGCTATCAAAATCATCCTTGGCCTGTCTTGTCTGACCTTTAATAGTACTTTTGGAAGAAGAGGCAGAGGTGGAAAGGCATACACATGAAGGTTTTTCCAACTGAAAGACAGAGCATCCACTTTCCAAGCTGTGTGATGAAACCCCTTTGTGCAATACTTTGGCAGCTGGTGGTTTAGTGGAGAAGCGAACAGATCTATGTCTGGAGTTCCCCAGGACACTGTCAGTTTCTGAAATACATGAAGATCCAGTTTCCACTCGTGGGGATCCATGATTTGTCTGCTTAACACATCTGCTAAGGAGTTCTGTGCTCCTGGCAGAAACCTTGCCTGAAGAGTTAGTTGCAAGCTTAGCGCAGTCTCCCATAAAATCATTGCTTGCCTGCATAGAGGATAAGAATGTGTTCCCCCTTGCTTGTTGATGTACCACATGACAGTTGTGTTGTCTGTTAGAATCAACACCTGCCCTGGAAGAAGTAACTCCTTGAAAGCCATTAATGCAAACTGGACTGCTAACATCTCCTTCATGTTGATATGTAGATGCTGTAGTCTGGCAGGCCACTTGTCTTGTATCCACTTTCCATTTAGATGAGCTCCCCAAGCAATGTCCGAGGCATCTGTCGTTAAGATCTGACTCGCCTCTGGCCGGGTCACAGAGAGTCCCTTGTTTAGGTGACATTCCTGAGCCCACCACAAGAATTCTTTTTGAAGGCAAGGTATTACTTGAATGACAGTGTCCAAATCCTGGCAGTGCTGTGTCCATACATTTTTGAGATACCATTGTAGCTTCCTCATATGCAGTTTGGCATTGGGAAGCACCAGAATACAAGATGCCATGAACCCTAATGCTTGAAGGACTGTCCTTGCAGTCAGCACGGACTGATGAGATAGTTGATGGAAGTAAAGTGACAGACTCTTTTGTTTGTCCGGGGTTAAAAAGGCCATCTGGGCTGCTGTATTCAGTCTCACACCCAGAAAGCACATGTCTTGAGAGGGTACTAGACTGGACTTTATTTCGTTCACAGAATACCCTAGGCATCTTAGCACTGCTATAACATATTCCAGATGCTGCAGAAGGTCTTCTTTTTCTTGAGCCAGAATCAGGCAGTCGTCCAAGTAAGGATAGATTTGAATTCCTTGAAGCCTGAAGTAAGCTATCACTGGAGCCAGAACCTTTGTGAATACTCTGGGCGCAGTAGATAAGCCAAAGGGCAATGCAGAGAACTGATAATGAGAATTTCCAGCTCGAAACCGCAGATACTTCCTGCAACTTAGCCTTATAGGCACATGAAGGTAAGCTTCCTTGAGATCTAAAGTTACCATCCAGTGATCTTTGCCCAGCAGAGGTAAAAGCTGTTGTAACGTCAACATCCTGAACTTGGGGATGTCCAGATATGTGTTGAGGATAGATAAATCCAAAATTGGTCTCCACGTGTTTCCCTTCTTTGGTACAAGGAACAGGCGAGAATAAAATCCTAGGCCCCTTTCTGATACAGGGACTGGCTGAATGGCCCCTATGTGAAGTAACTGAGAAACTTGCTTGTGAGCCTCTTTTCTTTGTGGAGGAGGAACGTCTGGCATGCCTTTGAAAGGGGGCATAGTATGGAAATAAAATCTGTAACCGTGGTGAATAATATCCAACACCCATTTGTCTTGAGTAATTAAATCCCAATTTTCTTTGAAAAGAGACAGTCTTCCTCCCAAAGGAGCTGCCAAACGTGAATCTGCTGGCAGCTGAAAAGACAGGTCATTGGGTCTGTTTACGAAAGGACTGACCCCTGCCCTCACCAGAAGTCTGAGCAGGTGAACTCCCTGTTCTAGGCCTAAAGAACCTTGAGCCCTGCCCCTACCACGCCTAGACCTACCCCTAGACTGAGAATCATAAGCAGGATATGTCCACCCCTTAGCAGGCCAATTTCTACTAAACTTGGAGGCTGCACCTGCAAAAAATCTTTAACAGTTTGCATAGACTTAGCTTTGTCCTCCATTTTCTTTAAAACTGCTTCCACAGGCGAACCAAACAACACATCAGACTGTAAAGGAGCATCCAAAATCCTTGTCTTAACATGCTCAGCTAAATTCTGATCCTTCAACCAGGCATGCCTGCGAAGAACAGAACTGGTAGCAGCCACCCTCGAGGAGGCCTGTACAGCATCAAAACCACATTGCAAAGAATGCTTACCCACTTGTTCAGACACATGAACCAAATCCAGCAACTCTTTACACTCAATACCTTCCGCCAAAGCATCCACCTTAGACTTCAATTGTGAAAGGAGGTAATTCTGATATTTTAGCATGTGAAACTGACAATTCAAAGCTCTCATGGCTAGAGTGGAAGAAGTATACACTTTCTTTCCCCACCTATCCAAAGCCCTTGCCTCTTTATCAGTGGGAACAGGATTTTTAACCACAGAAGCCTTTACACCCTTAGGCCCTTGAGAAATAGTTTCTGGGTCCGCCCTAGGACTCTTAAACAAATATTTATGAGCTTCGGGCACCCTATAATACCTATCAGGCTTAACAGGAGCAGGAGGCAAAGAGTCAGGATTCAGGGAAGCCTCTGCAAAAACATCTTCCACCACATTCAACACAGGAGGAATAGCTAAAGGCCTATGCTGGGGTAAAAACAAGAACTCCCTAAGCCTTTTCCTGGAATCAGAGTAATCCTGGCCTTCCCATTTAAAGTGCTCCCTCATGGAAAGCAAAGTCTCTGAAAATGAGAAATCCTCAGGCGGAGAAGCTGTAGGAGTGGAATCATCTACATCAGAATCAGAATAAGTAGGATACTCCTGCATATCTTCCATAGAAGATTCTGAAGCCTCTGAACACTGTTCAAAACTATCAAACTCCGGTTCCACCCTAGGCCTCTTATCAGGCGGGGGCATAGAACCCCTAATCATAGTAATCAAATCTTCTGCCATTTTAAGCATATGTTTCTTAGGTACAGAACCCGAAATGCTAGGAGAAGCCCCCACTGAAGCTGAAGTAGGCCTACCTCTCAAAGAAGTTTTTGCAACAGAAGGAGAGGCTCTAACTACCTTGGGAAGAGAGGGAAGAACAGTCACCTGAGAAGCCCCCTCAGCCTGGCCTACTTCCTGAGAAGGCACATCCTGTAAGAGTATAGTTTCTGCCTGGGACTCCATGGAAACTCCTGGCAAAACCTCCGGCTCCACTGAGCCTTCTAAAGAACCGACGTCCGGGACTGCCGGTTCCTCAACCCTAGGCTTCACTGTCTTATCCTTGCGCTTCTTGGAGGAAGCGGGCGTCGGAGCATCCGACGGCATTTTATAATTGCAACGCTTCCCAAACACTAACCTGGCACAGTCTAACCTCCTCTTAATAGTGCGCTTGTTAAACCTAGCACAAGAGCGGCAACCAACAACGTCGTGCTCAGGCCCTAAACAAGGTATACACAAGGTATGATAATCCCTATGAGGTATCTGTTTCCCACAAGAAATACAGTTATTCACTTTTTCTGACATCCATAAAATACTGAGGCAAGAAAAAACCAAAATGTTCCCCAACGGGGTACTTAGCCAACTCTGTTTCGGTCTGAAACTCCGGTTTCGGAAGTATTTCAGTACGCCAACCTGCACTCGCAAAACTGCTTCTGCATCGGACCATGCGGCAAAAAAGACTGAGGATATGACGTCGGTCATGCGCATTAGTACTCTGACGTACTGACGTCAGTCTAATGCGCCCTGACCGACGTCAGCCTTATACTCTGGTATTCGGGCCGACTGGACGCGGACTATACCCAATAGTCAGGACTGCAGCAATGGAAGACGAAGAACATCGGGAATTCTTCCACTTTGATGTCTAGGTACATGACAGGACAACAAATGAGCACTCACTGAAGGCAGTTTACTGCTACTTTTCCTTCTATGCTCGCTGTTCTCTTTGGAACTGTACATTCTGTTTGTACTTTCGCTGTAAGGGCCAGAACACAGAACTGCATTCAGTATACGTAACAATGAATAAAAGATACAGCCATGTGATGTACTGCATTTTCTCTTACCTCAAGATCCTGTTATCATTCTGTGTAGAAGGTCCACATAAAAAGGGAAATTATCTAAAGAGATGTTCAACATCTTTTCTATTACATCATATGAGAAAACATGCAAGTGAAGTTGGACATACCTCCTTATAACTGATATGGCTGTGGCTAGGAAGAAAATGTCAACATCATTTAATCAAAATAGGACTTTATTTTTTGGTTGGATGAGCCTGGGCATTCTTCTTTTAGTCTAGTGTCAGTCAGACCTTAACATTTCTGTAGTGTCACATTTTTCTATGCCCCATTTGGGTCTAATAATTAACAGTTGTAATAGCTAGGGTGGCAGAACTCATGTGCAAAACCTTTACGTACTCAGGCTGCATCATCAATCAATCACATGATTCTGATATGAAAACGTAATACTGTTGCAGGACTCCTGCATGTCTTGCTGGTTTCCTGTGAGCAGATGACTTGAAAAACTGGGTGCTGGGACACTGATTTGCAGTTACACTACTGGAATTGCTAGATAACTGCCATGAGCTTACAATCATTAAAATTTAACAGACTAACTAGCTTCTCGTCTGGCCACTGAAGAGAAGACTAAAATTCCAACCCATTTATTAACTCCCCCCAATGAAATGTCCTCTGGGAACAACCAAAATAAATGAATTCTTTATTCAAAGTATCCAGGTCCAGGGAAGAACAGATACACTCACATTAAACAGTGCCTTCATATTCCTCCTCAGCACTACCACACAAAGTGAAGAGACAATGTCCTTTCCTCATATTTCTCTTCCAAAAAACCCTGCAGTGGAATGCTACACAATGGTTGCTGGCACTTCAGTCTTTTTTTAAGCAGACTAAACTACTCCTTCACAAACCTTACACAGTCAGATTCAGGAATAGCAAGGGCAGTAGTAATCAGATGTTCAGAGTACTGACAGCTACACCATGGGCATTAGAATCCAGGTTGTGGATGCCCAAGTTATTGGCAACATTACTCCAAAAATAGCAATACTGAATGCTTGTGCTCCAAAGAAAATGGAGGAAGTCATGAGCATCTTCACTCTCCTCCTGTATTGCTAGAATTCCTTGAAGGTATGCCTGGAGACCAAAACTGCCATCTGCTGTTTATCTGTAAATTTACTAATGTACTGTATGACTATTAGTCTTAGCCAAGTGTACCCAAATCCAGATGCTAATCTCCACACTGTTGCATCTACCGAAACTCCATATTTTGGCACCATAACACCTGGCAGAAAGTACAGTTGTGTACACTTACCATAAATGTAGATGTTCGAGTGTATTCACTGTTGCAGTCATCACATTTGGGTAGCCCTCGGCCAACCCGAATACCAGAAACTTGGTATTTCTGCGTTGGGTGATGTCGCTTGAGAAATGACATCAGATCGCTAGTAGTATAAAGTAAGGCAGCCGACACCATTACATCAGTTTTTCTTGCCCTAACCTATCAGGTGCCCCCAAAGTAGGAGACCAGGTTCTGGTGGAAGAAGCTCACCAGTGGAAAATAAATACCAATATGTCCCTTGTAAAGAAAAAACAACAAGGAAGAATAGTAGCAAAAGGAGAAAGAGACTAAAGGGGATGGAGGGAGGGAAACCAGGACTGTAACAGTGAATACATTCGAACATCTAGATTTATGGCAAGTGTATGCAATTGTACTATGTTCTTAGTGTTTCACTGTTGCAGTCATCATTTGGGTAGATTCCCAAAACGGAGGAAATGGATGGAGGCAGACAAGGAAACTAGGGGCTGGCTAGGATGCCCTGCAAGACGGCAGAGGCAAACCCTGCCCTGGATTTGGAGAAGAGAGGCAGGTGGTAATGCTTGGTGAAAGTGTGAAAAGATGTCCATGTGGGAGCCTCCAGGATGTCCCTGGTGGGGACTACTCTGAGGAAAGCGACAAGAGGTGGAGGCTGCTCTGGTGGAGTGTGCACTGATCCCCTTGAGGGAGCTTTCCATGTTGTTTGTAGCAGAAATGGATGCAGTGTGCTATCCATTTGGAAATGGTTTGCTTGGAGATGGCTTTGCTTTATGCCCCTGTAGCAAAACTAACCAGCAATTGATCAGACTTTCTGAAGGATTTAGTCCTGTCCAGATTGAAGAATCCTTTTCCCCTTGTTCTGGGGATTAGGAAAGAAGGTGGGCAATTGAATGCATTGGTTGAGAGCTACACTGGACACCACCTTGGAAATGAAGGATGGGTCACTTCGGAGGGATACCCTGTCTGCATGGAAGATGATGAAGGGTTCCACAGCCATGAGTGCTTGCAGCTCAGAGACTCTTCTGGCTGAAGTGATGGCCAGAAGGAATGCTGTCTTCCAGGAGAGAAATTTTAGCTCTGCAGAAGAAGCTGGTTTGAAAGGGGGCAGGGTGAGCTTTTCTAAGACAAAGTTAAGGTCTTAGGCTGGTGTTGGTGCCCTTCTGGGGACCTCAAGTTGCTAGCCCCTCTGAGGAACTGTTTGATCAAAGGGTGTGAGAAAAAGGGGCTGCTTAGTGGGAAAGAGAGCAGAAATAGCTGGGGTATGACTTTTTATAGAGGAGAAGGAGAGGCCACTGTGTAGTAGGCCAGCTAAGTAATCCAGGATGAGAGGGATGGAGGGATGTGCCATACTGGCTCCCTTAGCCCGAGTCCAGGTGCAGAAAGTCTTCCATTTATCTGCATAAGACTTTCTGGTGCTAGGACATCTGGCCTCACAGATAACATCCAGAACCTGTTTACTTAGGATGGCAGATTGGTTCGGGGTTAGGGAATAAGCCAACCTGCCATATTGAGTGTCTGCACTTGGGGACGCATGAATTCTCCTTCCCTCTGAGACAGGAGGTTTAGAAAAGTACAGTTGTGTACACTTACCATAAATGTAGATGTTCGAGTGTATTCACTGTTGCAGTCATTACATTTGGGTAATCCTGCTGGCAGGTTGCCCTCAGTCGGCCTGTATTCCAAAGTCCTGGGTCCTGCGTCAGCCGGTGTCGCCCCTTACCTGACGTCAGGTTGTCAGGGGTATAAAAGATGCGGCTGGCGCCATTTTCATTAGTTTTTCTTGCCCCAGATGTCAGATTTCCCCTAAAAGGGTTGCCAAAATTTATATATATATAAATACATGTACCAATATAAACTTTACCTTCATCTACAAGCAAATACACTACATAGGTTGTATAAATCAGAGAAGGAATGATAGGTTCCATCAGAAGAAAGGGGGATGGCGGGTGGGTAACCTGGACTGCAACAGTGAATTCACTCGAACATCTACATTTATGGTAAGTGTACACAACTGTACTATGTTCTTCATGTTTCACTGTTGCAGTCATCATATTTGGGTAGAGTCCCAAAGCTATGGATGGGAGGCTGGAGCTAAACTGCATTAGGAGCGGCTATGAGGCCCTGCAGAACAGCAATGGCAAAGCCTGCCCTGGATTTAGAGTAGAGTGGCAGATGATAGTGCTTGGTAAAGGTGTGCACTGAACTCCAATTAGCAGCCTCTAAAATGTCCTTGGGTGGTACTCCCCTGAGAAAGGCTGCTGAAGTGGCTGCAGCTCTGGTTGAATGTGGCCCAATGCCCTTAGGCACTGGCTTGCCATGGTGTACGTAGCAGATACGAATGCAGTGGCCTATACACTTTGCAATAGTCTGCTTTGAGACAGCCTTTCCTTGTGATCCTGCAGCATATGCCACTAGTAATTGTTCTGTCTTTCAGAAAACTTTGGTTCTGTCCAAGTAGAATATAAGCTGTCTGTGCACGTCCAAAGAATGCAGAATTCTCTCCCCCTTGTTCTGTGGATTTGGATAAAAAGTTGGCAGATAAATAGTTTGGTTAAGAGCCACACTGGACACCACCTTAGGCATAAAAGTTGGGTTTGTCCTCAGAGAGACCCTTGTCTGCATAAAAAATGATAAAAGGTTTCACAGCCTTGAGTGCCTGAAGCTCTGAAACTCATCTTGCAGAAGTTATTGCTAGGAGCAGAGCTGTTTTCCAAGATAAAAAACTTTATATCAGCCGTAGCAGCTGGCTCAGAAGGTGGCAGGGTGAGTTTTTCCAAGACATAGTTGAGGTCCCATGCAGGCATTGGTGATGATCTTGGAGGCCTTAAGTTTTTGGCTCCTCTGAGGTACTGTTTTAGGAAGGGATGAGAAAAGATTGGTGGCTCTGTATTGCAATGAGCCGAAATGGCAGAGGCATGCATTTTAATAGATGAAAAAGATAGACCTTTGTCCAGCATCTCAGTTAAGTATTGCAAAATTTGAGGAATATTTGGCACAGCTGTATCAGTTCCTTGTGCCTGGTTCCAAGCACAAAATCTCTTCCATTTTCCAGCATAAGATTTTCTAGTACTAGGCCTTCAGGCCTCCAAAATGACATCCATGACAGCTTTACTGAGAGGTGTGTTTTGTATTACTACATTAGCTGCCATGCTGCCAGGTTTAAAGTCCTGACTTGGCTGTGCAGAATCTGATTGTTTTGCTGGGACAGTAGAAGAGGTATCTAAGGTAAGGTCCAAGCTGGGCATTGAGGCAAGCTCCTTAGTATTGGATACCAGTACTGGCAGGGCCAGTCTGGGGCAATCAGTATCATCCTTGGCTTCTCCTGTCTGACCTTTAGGAGTACCTTGGGGAGGAGAGGCAGAGGGGGAAATGCATATACAGATATGTTTTTCCAGCTGAAAGATAGTGCGTCCACTTTCCATGCTTGTCTGTGATAAATCCTTGTGCAGAATCTTTTTAGTTGGTAGTTGCTAGGGGAGGCACATAGATCTATGTCCGGGCATCCCCATTTCCTTGTTACTATGCTGAAGACTTGTGGATCCAGGTGCCACTCGTGGGGCTCCATGAGGTTTCTGCTTAGGTCGTCTGCCAGATTATTTTTCCTTCCTGGCAGAAATTGTGCCTGCAGGTGTACTTGGCAAGTCAATGCTGTGTCCCACAAAGTCATGGCTAGTCTGCAAAGAGGGTAAGAATGAGTGTGCCCCTGCTTGTTTATATACCACATGACCGTGGTGTTGTCTGCCTTTATCAGTAGTTGCCCTGGATGAAGTAGGTCTTTGAAGGCTGCCAGGGCATTTTGAACTGCTAGCATCTCTTTTTGACTGATATGTAGATGCATTTGGTTTGAGGTCCATGTGCCCTGAATGCATCTTCCTGCCATGTGGGCCCCCCAGGCATAATCTGATGCATCCGTTGTTAGTGTTTGCCTGACTGGGGGTAATGTGAATGGCTGTCCCTCGTTTTGGTGACAAGCCTTTGCCCACCATCGAAACTCCTGTTGCAGGCAGGGAATGACAGTAATCCTAGTTTCCAGGCTGTGGCAATGTTGAGTCCAAACACTTTTTAGGTACCATTGAAGTTTCCTCATATGCAGTCTTACATATGGAATTAGTAGGATGCAGGATGCCATGAAGCCCAAAGCCTGCACAATTTTTCTTGCAGATAACTGGGCCTTTGTTGCCAGCATTTTGAAATAGGTAGTCAGTTGCCTTTGTTTATTTGGCATGAGATAAGCCATCTGGCAGTTGTATTTAAGCTTGCACCCAGGAATATTATCTCGAGAGGGTACTAGTTTTGATTTTTCATTGACCATGTACCCTAGGCATGTTAGAAGTCTTTTCACAAACGCCAGATGCTGTAGAAGAATGTCCTTGTTCTCTGCTTGAATTAAACAGTCGTCCAAGTAAGGATATATTTGTATTCCTCTTTGTCTGCAGAATGCAATTACTGGTGCCAGGCACTTTGTAAAGACCCTGGGCACAGTAGATAAGCCAAAGAGCAGTGCAGAGAATTGGTAAAGCATTGAGCTAGCCTTGAATCTGATGTATCTTCTGCATATTTGTCTGACTGGGACATGCAGGCATGCCTCTTTTAGGTCTAAAGTCACAAGCCAAGCGTTCTTGCCCAGCATGGGCAAAGCTGCTGTAAAGTCAACATCTTGAATTTTGGTATATCCAAGAATGTGTTCAAAATAGATAGGTCCAGTACTGGCCTTCAGGCCTTGTCCTTTCTGGGTACCAAGAACATTCTTGAGTAAAATCCTTGTCCCTGCTCTTGCTCTGGTACTAGTTGAATGGTCCCCCATGTCCATGAGGGATGAGACTTGTTTTTGTGCCTCTGCCCATTGATTTTTTGGCAGATCTGGCCAGCCTTTGGCAGGGTATGGAAATGGAACATGTAGCCTTGTGACACAATATTTAAGACCCACTTGTCCTGGGTTATAATGTTCCAATTTTGAGAAAAAAGTGCTAATTTTCCCCCTAAAGGGGCTGCCAGGAGGTAAGTGCTTGGTGCAGGCTGGGGGAAGTCATTGGGACTGTTTCCTGAATGGTTGTGATTTGTCTTCTCCAACTTTGAAGGTAGAAGCCCCCCATTGTTTTGAGCAGAATGAACCTTGCGCCTGGGATCTGCCTCTAGGGTGTCTGGGTCTGCCCCTTTGAGGTCTGTCTGACACAGGAAAGGACCAATTCTTTGATGGCCAGTGTCTAATAAACCTAGGTGGCTGTACTTGTAAAAAATCTTTGGCCGTTTGCATAGATTTAGCTTTGTCCTCCATTTTCTTTAACATCTCTTCTGCCTTAACACCAAACAAAGTATCATGCTGTAAAGGTGCATCTAATAATTTAACTAACATGATCAGGCAGATTTTGTTCCTTTAACCAAGCATGCCTCCTAATTACAGAACCTGTAACTGCGACCCTGCAGGAGGCCTCTAAAGAATCAAAACCACATTGCAAAGTATGCTTTCCAACTTGTTCAGCTGTATGCAATAAATCCTGCATTTCCTTGTTTTCTGCACATTCAGAGTTTAACAACATTTTCTGTTTAAACAATGCCATGACATGTTGCCGATATTTGAGCATATGGAACTGACAGTTTAAGGCCCTTATAGCCAATGTAGAAGATGTGTAAACCTTTTTCCCCCATCTATCCAGTGCCCTAGAATCCCTGTCAGAGAGGGTAGGATTTTTTTGCAGTGGAAGCCTCAACTCCCTTGTGACCCTGAGAAATAGTTTCTGGGTCTGCAGCAGGGTTTTTAAAAAGGAATTTATGTGAGTCAGGAACCCTGTAATATCCGTTGGGCTTAACTGGAGCTGGAGGAAAGGAGTCAGGGGTAAGACTAGACTCCGAAAATGCATCATCTACAATGTCTAACAGGTGGGATGGCTAGTGGCTTGTGTTGAGGTAGCAGCAGGAAATCCCTGAGCCGCTTTTTTTGATTCTGAAAAATCTTGGCTCTCCCAGTAGAAATGCTCCCTCATGGTATGTAAGGTTTCCCCAAAAGAATGGAGGAGAAGCTGAAGGAATAGATTCTTCAGCATCAGAATCCTCATAGGGGGGAAGGGAATATCCCTGATCAGAAAAAATGGAAACCTGATCTGAAGATTCATAGTCAGTCTCTTGCCTAGGCCTCTTATCAGGAGGGGGATGGGAACCCCTGATCAAGGTAATCAAGTCTTCGGCCATTTTGAGCATCTGCTTTTTGGGCATGTAGGCCTGTCCACGTGGCTCTTGAGTTTGCTTCTTTGCCTTTGAAGGTGCTTTAGTCTTTGACTTTGAAGTCGGTTTAATGTATAGATGTTTAGGTCTGAATACACCCTCAGAAGCCGGTGCCTGCTCAGCGGCTCCAGACCCATCTGAAGGAATAGCGTCTGACGCTCCAATACCTTGATTTTCCAGTGGCATAGCAGACTCCACGTGGGAGTCGGTAGCGGCCTGCGACTCTAAAGTAGCAGGCGTCAGGGGCTGTGAAAGTGCCTCACTGAGAACCGGCAACTGGCATAGGAGAAGCTTTGTCATCTGTTTTGGGCCTCAGTTGTCTATCTTTTTCTTTGCGTTTTTTGTGAACTCCGGTAGTCGGATGGCTATCCGATGACATTTCTGGATAATTAAATCTGCGTCCAAAATAGTTTAAAGCAAAATCATACCAACGCTTAATAGTGCGTTGGTTAAATCTAAAACAAAACAGACAACCTGAAACGTTATGGTCAGGGCCTAGGCAAGGAATACAGTAAGAATGAAAGCCCTTATGAGGTATTTGCTTCCCACAAGAAATACAATTATTAACTTTTTGTGACATCGGTCTGGAGCAAGAAAAAAGTTTCCCCAACGGGGTACTTAAACTTATAGAAGACTTCAGATCTGAAACTCGAACTCGAAAATCTCAGGAGTTGGCCGACCAGCACTTGCGAACTGCTTCTGCTTCGGGCACCGCGCAGCAAGAAAGACTAAAGAAAATGGTGTCGGCCGCATCTTTTATACCCCTGATGACCTGACGTCAGGGAAGGGGCGACAGCGGCTGACGCAGGACCCAGGACTTTGGAATACAGGGAGACTGAGGGCAACCTGCCAGCAAGATTACCCAAATGTAATGACTGCAACAGTGAAACACGAAGAACATCTGAAGAAGACACGGGACAGGCTGCGCAGCCAGGGGTACCAGTGTTGTCTGGGCCAGTCTGGAGCTATAAGAATGGTCCTTGGTTTTTCCTCCCTTATTTTGAGATATACCCTGGGGATGAGAGGTAGGGCAGGAAAGGCATAGACCAATAGACTGACGCAGGGGAAGGCAGGGCATCCACTTTGCAAGCCATGCGGTGATGCTCCCTGGTGCAGAATTTGTTGAGCTGATGGTTGGTGTGGGAGGCAAAGAGGTCGAACTTCGGGGTTCCCCATTTCTGAGTTATGAGGGTGGAGGTACTTCTGTTGAGTTGCCACCAGTGTAGGTCCAGAAGGCTTCTGCTTAATTGGTCTCCCAGAGAGTTGAGAGAGCCTGGTAGGTATTGTGCTAACAGGTGTAGTTGCATGGAAGAGGCTGTGAGCCAAAGGGTGATGGCCAGCTGCATAGAGGGTAGGAGTGAGTCCCTCCCTGCTTGCTGATGTACCACATCACCTGGCTTTTGTAAAAACCCTACTAACCTCCCTAGGGTACACAATCAACTAAAAGAAATCTAAACAGGTGCCCACCCAAAGGATAATCTTCCTGGGAGCAAGTCTGGACACAGCATCCCAGATGGCATTCCTTACACTAGAGAAACAAATTTTCCTGACGGCCTACTTCTCTCAACTGGCCACCAGGCCCCAGCTTTCTGTAAGGAAAATCCTGCAAGCTCTGGGGTTCATGGCATCTTGCATACTACTCATTCCATATGCCAGACTGCATATGAGGAAACTTCAGTGATACCTAAAGAGCCTTTGGTGTCAACACTCTCAAGACCTGGAAACTCTTCTACCTATAATTCCTTGCCTCAGAAAGGAATTTCTTTGGTGGGCAACAGCATGCTTCCACAACAAGGGACTGTCTTCTCCCCACTCCACCCCCGCCGCCCAGACTACGCTTGGGGTGCCCAGCTGGATTTCAGGTGCATACAGTGCCAATGGAGCCCACAGCAAATCCCTCCGCACATCAATCAAATAGAGATGATGGCTGTGCAGAACGCCTTGGGAGCTTTCAAACCCATTC
Organism: Protopterus annectens; assembly: GCF_019279795.1. Taxonomy (NCBI): domain Eukaryota; kingdom Metazoa; phylum Chordata; order Ceratodontiformes; family Protopteridae; genus Protopterus; species Protopterus annectens. The sequence continues at coordinate 1,260,614,172 of NC_056731.1, forward strand.
GCTCTCCAGGGGTTCTTGTGATCAAAACAGACATTAAGCAGCTTTTCCTGGCTGCCTGAATAAGGCAGTAGTCTTAAGTATGGGTAAATTTGAATATTTCTTTGTCTGCAAAAGGCAATGGCCGAAGCCAGACATTTTGTGAAAACTCTGGGAGCAGTAGATAAGCCAAAGGGAAGCGCAGAGAACTGAAAGTGTTGAGATCCTGCCCTGAAGCAGAGATACTTCCTGCACGATTCCCTGACAGGAATGTGGAGGTAGGCCTCTCAGATCTAGGGTGGCTAGCCAACCATCCTTGGAGAGCATGGTTAGCAGCTGTTAAATTTAAAATATATACTAAATGATGTTGGTCATAGTAATTGTAATTTTTTGTCAAAGCCGTCCACCTTTAATCCTGGTTTAGTACATACTGTAAAAGCCTTTGAGGCTTTCTGTGAAAAAGACATTGGAATTATGTTACAAAATTAAAACAAAAAAATGTTTTATAACTTAAACCTTAGTGAAAAGAAAGCTTTGAATGAACTTATTTCTAGGAACGACTTAAGGTTTATGAAGGCAGATAAAGGTGGGGCTACTGCCATAATGAATTTCACTGACTACATAGAAGCTATGGAAATTATGTTAGCAAATGTACTGGAGTATAGGAAATTTATGAAGTTTTAAATTGTTAAAAGTTATGCCTGTATCCACAGCACTTTATATGACATGTTCATGAACTCTGAAATAACTAGTGAAATGTTTGATTTTTTTTGTGTGTGTGGATAATCCCAGGGTGGGTGTGTTTGGAATTCCCAAACTTCACAAAAGTGTAGAAAAACCTCCATTCAGACCTATTATATCAGCCTCAGGAAGTTGTATTGACTATTTCTGTGTATTTAGATTCAATGTTGAACCCATTAGTTAAGCAGCTTCCTTCTTATGTAGCTGATTCCTGGGACTTTTTGGACCAGCTTAGGCCCTTTTTTCCTTCCTCAGACTTTAGGCTGGAAAACTTACAGATGTTCACTGCTGATGTTGTTTCCCTATTCACCTGCATCCCTAAAGATGTTGGGGTTGATTATGTAAGATGGTTTATGGGGAAGCATACAAGTTTAAGTAACAACAGTATTACTACTTATACTGCTTTGTTAGATTTATTACTAGATAACTTATTTTTGTTTAACAAGCAATTACAACTACAAGGGGTGGCCATGGGGGCCACTGTTGGTCCAACCTATGCAAATTTGGTATTAGGTTGGTGGGACATGGAAATACTGCCACACATTGATTATTCAGAACAAATTAGCTTTTATAAAAGATTTGCAGATGATTTGTTCGTTATAGTTTATAAGGACAACTTTAATGTTAGTTTGTGGAGCTTTTATGTGATAGTACTACATTTTTAAAGTTTGTGGTGGGGGAAACAGGAAACAAGGTTTCCTTTTTGGATGTTAACTTGATAAAGGACACTAACAAGAATGTATTTTTGAGTACTATTCATCATAAGAGTAGATTTTGTAACAACTATGTCCATTTCAAGAGTTGCCACCCTTACTTTATGAGAAAAAATATTCCTAGAGGACAGTTCATTCGAGCATTTCGAATGATAGTGGAAGACTGTTTTTTTAAGGAAATTAACCTCATAAAAAGAGTTGTTTCTAGAAAGAGGTTACCCTGGAGACCTTCTTGAAAATATGGCTCAAGAGGTCATTCATAGGAGACAGACAGATTTTCCTCCTATTCTGCTAAGAGGTTCTGTTAAAAAAGCTCAGAATGTAGCATCTAGTGGCACACATATAAAAGAGAGAGGGGCAGAAGGTCCCAGATTCTGTTTGGATATGAATGTAGACAGTAACTACAGTAACTACATCCATCAGATTATTAGTGAGAATTGGAAAGTTACGGGTAATGCAGATTTATCTAAAGTTCTCGAAGAAGGCCCCCATTTTGTTTACAAGAAAAATCAAAATTTTAGACAATTGTTAAAAAATAATTTTGGGCCAGCCCTTACTTCTGGTGAAACTGGGGTATGTTTAAATGTTCAGGGTGCAGGACATGCAGATTTATTTCTGAGGGTCCCTTTGTGTTCCTGAAACATCTACTGTTTACTATACCCATCCCTGGAAAATTGAGTTGCAGTACAATAGGGATAGTGTATCTTGCGATGTGTTCAACATGCCCAAGTTTTTATGTTGGCATGTCCACCAGGAGTCTAAGGAACTGGGTATTAGAGCACTTGTATGCTATAAAAACAAAAAAAATAGTAATAATGCCCTTTTTAAGCATTCTTTGGCATATTCTAACTGGAAGAAATGTACTTTTTCTATAGTAGAAGTTGTTAAGCGTGACCTTAGGGGGGAGGGGATTTTAGAAATTATGTTGAACAAAGAGAGGCAGAATGGCAGATTAAACTTGCTTCTTATTTACCCCCTGGTCTGAATGATATGGTGAACATAAAATGTTTCTTAAAAAATAGGAAAATTACTAAAGTGAATATACAAGGGTGAATGCCCTGTGTTTTAAACTGTGTTAACTGTGTGGACATTTTGAATTGTACATTTTTTGCAGCATGCCTTTAAATGTTTTTATGTATTTAATTGACTTGTTAATGAGATGATCTGATTGGTCAAATGTTTTTTGAATGGTTTAAAAGTGATATGGAAGTGTATTTTATCATTTCTGATGAAGTCTTTGGGACGAATAGTCAACATTAAATTTCAACTGCACTCAGTTTCTCCAGTGCTTTTCTTGGTGGACTTCGTGTTTTTATTGTACTGTGGACACCTGGGCCTGCTTGTGTGCTGCTTTTCTCTTTTTATACACGGGATTAACTGGTAGTAAAATAGACCTGACCTTACCAAAAGTTGTGACATTTCAAGTACACAGTTTAAAAAAATTACATGAAGAAATAGAAATGTGCAAGATAGAATGGGAATCAAATTAGGAGGTGAATGCTTGGCTCTGTGGTGCAGAAGAAAGCCCCGACTGGTACTTACGTGACTAGAGTTCAAATACTGTCTCAAGGTCATGAAAAGTCTGCATGGGGGGCTGCAGCTTACTATGGCTTATCAATCTTGGGAGTGGGATTTGTAGTTCCTGGATTGCTCCCAATGAAGGGAGGTTTGCACTACGGCAACTGCTGTAAAATGGAGTTGTCCAAGCTAAAGATGGTAGGTAGCCTCCTTGTGTGTGTATAAGTGAGAGCAGGCACACATCTGGAAATAGCAAAAAGGCACCTTCAGTGAAGCAGGTACTCATGTCATCTACCAGGTGGTGATGTTAGGGCCAAAAAGAACACGCTTCTACAGCCTGCACTAGGTGTGATACTAATATGAATATCACGGAGACCTGGGCTGCCTGAATGAAATCCTCTGCATGTCTCTCAATTGCAAGCTGGAGACACCCAATACAGGGATAAAATAAGTATAAAGTGATAATTCATTAATTAGTACAGTTGTACAAGTGAACTTATCATAAGAGCAGATGCTTAAATACATCAGTGGTGTACTAGCCTAAGCTAAATGGGACAGTTTGTCAAGGACTGGTTGGGGAGGCCAGATTCAAAAGCTTTAGGGCACCTTCCACTTGCCTAGCCACTGTATAGCTCAAGAAAAGTTGTTTAAAGTCAGTGGTCCTTTTAGCAGAGAATACTTTGATCTTCAAATGTTGATTGCTTGGATTTACGAAAATCCATGAAATCCTCAGCAAAGTTGAACAGATCCTGTGAGGGGAAATAGATGGGGAGGGGTAACGCACATTCACCCAAGGTTGGGACAAGTTGTCTGACATTTGTTCGGACTTGGGTGGCCTTGGGTCTATGCTTGGCAGTGTGGTCTGCCCTGGAGTCCTCAGTAAGCTGAGGAATGTCAAAGACCTCAAACAAGTCTTCCTTAACTTCTTCCTGTACAAACAGCATGGAGATGTCGCTCTCCCATTCACTAACAGTGATGTATACTTTTGAACCACAGATCTACAAGGAGGCACGAAAACCAAACACAAAGGTTATGATTCACAAAAATGCATTAGTGGTCGACAGTATGCAGGCCATCCTGTGACGGTCACATTAAAAGCCTCAGCAGAACCAGATCTCAGACACAAAAGCTGCAAATGCACCTCACAGACACCAGTGTCAAGCTTAGGGGGTTGCTAGACTGACTATACAATCAGCCTCCTGGATTCACTTCACCTTGGACAGTTCTCTGAAGACTTACAGAAGTTAGAGCAGCAGATGGCAAATTATATGGAAAACCTCTTCCAGATGACTATCCTCTTCAATAAGTGTTCCTGGAGAGATTGTCCTGCACTTTATGCTCATTTATTAAACAAAACATACTGTGCACAACTGAGTACATTCTGCATTATCATCTTTTTGATTTTGGTCCAAACTACGAACATCTCTGTGTAGTACCTTTCTCTGCACCCATGGCCATTTCTGACCCTATAAACAGATATCTACAATTAACACTGGTAGAAAATAAAACAGCAACAAGCCCGGCTCTGTGGGGCACACAGCTGGAGCTGTGACTGTGACCCAAGTGACCCACCGTTTGATTTGGAGCCCCAGCACTAGAAGCGCCAGACATGCAGGGAAAGGAGTATAGGAGAGTGGTCTGCTTTCCTCTCCAGTTGGAGAGGACAGGAGAGAGTTATGGCTACTTGGGAGTAAACAGAGAAGTGTGATTTCCCTGCTTGACATGGGGGAATAACTAACCATACCTCAGGGGTTTGGGACAAGGCTACTTGCTGTCAAAATCCCTTCTGGAGATGGACAGTTCACATGATTAGCCTATTGTACATCATCCGCCCTTTGCTTGGTTGAACACTCACAGGGAGGGACAAGCACTTGTGCCCTGTTTTGGAGTACTGCCCTATTCAGGCTGAGCCTCTATGCCTTGTACCCACTGACTGACTGGATAGGTTTCATTGTCCAGTGACCCTGCAAAGGATTAAACAGGTAATCAGAAAATGATTAAATGAATAAATTAATGAATAAACATGTTTCTCTTTAAATGTCTGTGGAAGCTGTTGCTCCTTAAAAATATAAACTACATACTGATGCTATGAAGCTGTCTAGTCATCTAATTGCCATCAAGCAAATTATGGAGCACAGCTACAGCCTCGCAAGCAAATTTTTCCCTAGGGAAAAAACTTGTGCGGCCGGTCACTAAAAAAAAATAATTTAACATAATAAACAGGTGTGGGGGCTCTGCCCCCCACACACCCCTAACTAAATATACCAACTTTGAGATCGCACTATAGGGAAGGAAAGGGCAACTCCATGAAGTTGGTCATCTCCTTGTCTTATGACATGTTCATTGAATCACTTAAATGCAATCCGATGAATGTGTTGCGATTTCCGTATTCGCTTAGAAGCATTTTCGTGCTTCTAATATAGACCCTATTATATGTATATATATATATATATATATATATATATATATATATATATATATATATATATATAAACTGACCGGGAAAGTCTATTGGGTCAAAAAGAACCCTTTTCAATGGAGGCCCGGGGAGAAAAACTCTACATACAGTATTACAATACTAGACGATAATACAAAAATAGCAAGATGAAAAAGACATTGACTTGACAAAGAAATAATAAAAAGCATTATATGGCATATTCCACAACAGAAACTATAGGATTACATGGAATACAATATGTTCTACTGCAGACTAAAAGAAAATAGGAAATGTAGAAAAAGTTAGGCAGGATGACAGCAGGAACATTCCCAGTTAGATGACAGGGAGAATCAAGTAAAGTCTTAAAAATGGAGTGATTCTGAGTAGTTTGTATATGTGGTGGAAGAGAGTTCCATTTACATGTTAAAATGACAACAGTAGTTGCCCTGGACTACGTATGGGTTTATAAATTTATATATATATATATATATATATATATATATATATATATATATATATATATATATATATATATATATATATAGGTTCACTTTATAACATCGAAATACTGAAATGTCGAATTTCAGTATCTCGAAGCTATAAAGTCGAATGTTTGAAATAGCGAACGTTCATAATCGCAAATTTCACATATGTCGAATATATGTCGAATTTGCGGTTATGAAGTTGCGCTACGTAATATCCGGGTTTGTGTTTTGGTGGTGCGCAGTGCCGTGTGTGGATGTAGGTGTTATGTCAGGTAAGTGAGTGTTTTGTAAGGGTTTTGAGTGGGAGTTAGAGTGTGTGTGAGGGATTGGAGAATGTGCGTGTGTGAGTGAGCTTTTGTGTTGTGTTTGTGCGATCTCAGAGTTAGTATATATAAGTAGGGGGGTGGGGAGTGCAGGGGGGCTTGCCCCCCAGCTTATGTGTGTGTGAGTTGTGTATGTGTGTTTTATTTTGTTTATGTTGTGATGTGGGTGTTGTGTTGTATGTTTAGTGTAGTGTGTGCGGTGTTTTCGGTTATGTGGTTTCGCGGTTTTTGTTTGTCGGTGTTTTGTGGATTCGGTTTTATAGTCTCGAGATACTGAAATTCGATATTTCAGCATTTCGACACACACACAATGTATACATATTTATGCGTACACACAATTATTACATATGATGCACAGCAATATCACATATTTGAAACAAACACAGTGATACATAATATACATATATATGCATTTGTGCACCCCCCCGACACACACACACACACACACACACACACACACACTACACTGTAGAACTGAGACAGAATGAGAAGAAAGTCTCGTATAAACAGGCAAAAAAATGCTATGACAGCAAGACCCTGAAACTAATTCCACTTGTTTTACAGCAGGATACTGAAGCAAAATTAACTAACTGGAGTTTGCAACTGAAATTAACTGGAATATAGCCTACCAAGGGAACCTGGTATTACATAAACTGCCTGCAATGAATGATTCGTTGATCAGTGCATATACGTAAAGGCCACAGTGAGGTAGAAGAGCTCACAATGTTCTAGTAAATTAGAATAAAGATTTATAATCGGCCCTGAAATTGCTGTCTGGGCTTTTCAGAAATGCCCTAAAGAATAATGAAGCAGAACTTACCATAAAAATTTAGTTCCTTTCTCTATTATATTCATGGGATTACTGAGACCACCATGGTGTGATGAAACAGACAGCAGCTCAAAAACATCTGAGGCAATTATTTTTGCTGCAAACTAGGGTGGCTTACATGCTTCTTCTGCCTGATACTCTGCACAACACAGACTCCTTATAAAAATAAGTATTTTTTATGACTGGTCAGTAGCTGTATCAATATAAGAAAGCACAAATAAAAGACTACATTCTCTTGCCTTGGAAAGTTTTTGCTGTTGTCAAGTACCTGTAGTTCTAAAATACTGCTGGGAGAAAAGATTGTTATTGCTAAACATATGGAATTCCATGCAGAAGCTCAGTTTAAAGTGTCTCAAGACTGAAAACCTTACAAACAAGTACTTCAAAGAGTAATGCAAGTTACACAAGTTGGTGATCAGAAGGATCAAAATAAAGCAAGCCATGCAGTGATGCTCCCTGGTGCAGAATTTGCTGAGCTGATGGTTGGTGTGGGAGGCAAAGAGGTCGACCTTCAGCTTTCCCCATTTCTGAGTTATTAGGGTGAAGGTACATCTGTTGAGCTGCCACCCGTGTGGATCCAGAAGGTTTCTGCTTAATTTGTATGCCAGGAAGTTGAGAGAGCCTGGTAGGTACTGTGCTAACAGGTGTAGTTGCAAGGAAGAGGCTGTGAGCCAAAGGGTGATGGCCAGCCTGCATAGAGGGTAGGATTGAGTCCCTCCCTGCTTGTTGATGTACCACATCACAGTGTTGTCTGTTTTGATCAGAAGAACCCCTGAAGAGAGAAGGGGTTTGAAAGCTATCAAAGCGTGCTGCACAGCCACCATCTCTTTTAGATTGATGTGCAGGGGGATTTGCTGTGGGCTCCATTGGCCCTGTATGAACCTGCTGTCCAGGTGTGCATCCCAAGCATAGTCTTGATGCGTCTGTGGTTAGGGTCTGGGCGGAGGAGTGTGGGGGAGAAGGGCAGTCCCTTGCTGTGGAAGCATGCTGTTGCTCACCAAAGAAATTATTTTCTGAGGCAAGGAAGTTTCCAGGTCTTGAGAGTGTTGACACCAAAGGCTCTTTAGGTACCACTGAAGTTCCCTTGTATGCAGTCTGGCATATGGAATGAGGAGTATGCAAGATGCCATGAACCCCAGGGCTTGCAGGATTTTCCTTGCAGAAAGCTGGGGCCTGGTAGCCAGTTGAGAGAAGTAGGCTGACAGGGAAATTGGTCTCTGTGGTGCAAGGAATGCCATCTGGGATGCAGTGTCCAAACTTGCACCTATTTTGATTTCTTTTCTTTGACAGTGTACCCTAGGGAGGTTAGTAGGTTCTTTACAAAGGCCAGGTGCTTGAGCAGCTTTTCCTGGCTGTCTGCCTGAATAAGGCAGTCATCTAAGTAGGGATAAATATGAATATTTCTTTGTCTGCAAAAGGCAATGGCCGGATCCAGGCATTTTGTGAAAACTGTGAGCAGTGGATAAGCCAAACGGAAGCACAGAGAACTGAAAGTGTTGAGATCCTGCCCTCAAGTGTAGACATTTTCTGCACAATTCCCTCAAAGCAATGTGGAGGTAGGCCTCTTTTAGATCCAGGGTGGCTAGCCAGGCGTCCTTGGAGAGTATGGGTAGCAGCTGCTGGTGGGTGAGCATTTTGAATTGTGGGATCACCAGGAAGGTGTTTAGAATGGATAGATCGAGGATGGGGCGCCAGGTGCCCTTTTTTCTGGGCACCAGAAAAAGTCTGGAGTAGAAGCCTTGGCCTATCTGTTCTGCAGGAATGTACTCCACTGCCCTCAAGGAGAGCAGGGAAAGGATTTGCTTTTGATCCTCTGCCCACTGAGTTGGTGGTAGATCTGGGAACCCTTTTGGGGTTGGAAGGGTGTCGAAGGAGAATTTATACCCCTGAAACACAATGTTCAGAACCCACTGGTCCTTGGTAATGGTGGCCCAGGTGCTTGAGTGAAGAGAGAGTTTTCCTCTTAGGGGCAAGTGAAGGTTGGCAGAGGGGAGGTTGGGCGGAGGTGAGTCATTGTGAGTTCTTACCATAAGGTGGTGGCTTAGAACTCCCTGGTTTTGATGTGGAGGTAGTCCACTGCTTAGATCTCTGCATTCCCTAAGGCTGCTGTCGGGGGGGGTCTGTTTCCACAGGGCCTAGGCTGGGCCTGTTTACTCGGAGCAGGAAAGGACCAGTGCTTGGAGGGGACAATGCCTGCTGAACCTAGGGGGTTGAACCTGTAAGAAATCTTTTACTGTTTGCACAGATTTTGCTTTTTCTTCCATCTTTTTTAAGACCTCTTCTGTCTTAGTGCCAAATAAGTTATCTTTGTGCAACGGGATATCCAACAATTTAGATTTGACATGGTCTGGAAGGGGTTGTTCCTTAAGCCATGCATGTCTTCTAATGACAGATCCAGTGACTGCTGCCCTGCAAGAAGCTTCTAGGGCGTCAAAAATACAGTGCAAAGTGTGTTTAGTTACTTGACTTGCAGAATGCATTAAAGTCTTGTAAATCGCCCAAGCAGGAAAAGTATATATTTTTTGTTTAAGGAGTTCCAAAGTATGTTGCTGATATTTAAGCATATGGAACTGACAATTTAGTGCCCTGATAGCTAATAGCTGAGGTGTATACATTTTTACCCCATCTGTCCAATGCTCGGGCTGCCTGAGTGTGGGTGGGATTCTTAGCAGAGGTAGCTTTAATCCCTTTAGGCCCTTGAGAAATGACCTCAGGGTCAGCTGTAGGATTTTTAAATATATATTTGTGTGAGTCAGGGACTCTGTAGTACTTGTCTGGTTTTCTGGGAGCAGGAGTTAGGGCATCAGGAGTCAAGCTGGATTCAAGGAAAACATCATCCACCACATCCAGGACTGGGGGATGGCCAAGGGTCTGTGCTGTGGAAGGTCTAGGAATTCCCAGAGTCTCTTTTTTAGACTGAGGGCAGTCTTGACTCTACCATTGGAAATGCTCCCTTAAAGTATGCAGGGTTTCCCCAAAGGAAAACTCCTCTGGGAGAGAGGCTGAAGGAATTAAGTCCTCTGCATCAGAATCCTCATAAGTGGATAGGGGTTGCATGTCTTTATAGTCAGATGCATCAGACTCATCTAACTCTTATTCAGAGAAAACTACTGAGTACAGATCTCGTTCCCTTTTTGAAGAGGTAGCTAGGCTTCCCCTGATCAGCATGATATAGTCTTCCGCCATTTTAAGCATTTGAGACTGAGGCAAGGTAGCAGGCACCTGAGAGTGGTTAGTCGGTTTCTTGGGTGTGGTTCAAACCCTGGGCCTAAGGAACTTGCTTCTTTTCTAAAGAATGGTAGTTGCGAAAGAAGACATCGGTTTGTGTCGATATTCGGTGGTGCGAAGGACTTCCTTGGAAGCCGGTGCCCACTCAGCAGCTCCGGACCCATCCAAGGTAGAGAAGACCACAGGATCCTTCAACGAAGAAGAGCTTTGCGGAACAATAGACTCTGAAAGGGTCTCGGTAGCGGCCTGCGAATCAAATAAAGCTGGTATCAGGGGCTGCAAAAGCTCCTAAGTACCGGAGTACTGACGACTAGCTTAACGGAAGCGCCGTTGGTAGGTTTGGACCTGTGCAGTCTGTCTCTGTCTTTATTTTTACGTTTTTTTTTCGGAAGATCTGCTGTCGGATGGCTTACCGAAGCCATATCAGAATTCGAGGACTGTAAACAAAAATATCTGGCTACAATAAGGGCCCGATGATGGACAGTCCTTGCGTTAAAGCACAGAAGCAACAACGGGGGATGTCGTGGTCTGGGCCTAGACAAGTGACACAGTAAGAGTGGAAGTCTTGGTGTGGTATTTGCTTACCACAGACGAGACCATTATCAACTTTTTCTGACATCGGTTAGTGCAAGAAAAAAGGATTCCCAGTGGGGTACCTAGCTTTAGAAGACTTCAACTTCAGTTTGGAAACGGAAACTCAGGTAGCGGCCGACCAGCACTCGTGCAAACTGCTTCTGCTTCGGTCCTCAAGTGACAGCAGCCGACGCAGAAATACTAAGTCTCTGGTATTTGGGCTTGCTGAGGGCTACCCAGTGAAACACGAAGAATATCCAAGTCTTTACGGACACTGCATTTGTGGAAATCAGAACCAAGACTTTAACGACATTACTTCTAAAGTTAATTATTCCAAATCTCAGACTCAATCTGAATCTACAAATCCATCGGTTTCAAAACAAACTCAAAAGCCAGTATTTACTACAGACTACTTGAAAATCTCTTAATATACAAAACTTTTCATAAATTCTCACTAATAATATATAGTGCTTAAGAAACACATTAAAAATGAACCCTACATACTGAACCCTAAAACACCCCTCGCAAAAGCACCCCTAAAAGCTCAACCCATAAAAAAATAAATAAACCTAAACGTATCCCTTACTATAACAGTAAGGGTCAGTAATCCCCCTTCCTTCCTATTTTTACATTGCTACCTAAACCCAAGTTCTGATGTCAGGAATTTCAATCCTAGCAACTTTAACAAGAACCTTTAACAACTTGTGTTTCTTCAATATTTTATATACAAGACTCCCTGTAATTCCCACACTCAAGGTTAATAGCAAGCATATGTGCTATCATTTTTTTCTTATTTTACCTGTAGGAAGATGTGTTATCCAATTTACAAAAAACGAACAAACTAGTAAGATAATGAACAGATATTCTTGGATCAGAATCTGAGAACAATGCTACATGTAGGCAAGCTACTCCATACCACTCAGCCTCGGCACAAGAGATCTGGACAAAGCCTAAAATAATTGGGTGACAAAGGATCAAAAATACTATCAGATTTTAAATATTGCTCTTATAAACTTAGAAAGTTGCTAGAACAACAGGCGTGTTGGCATGCATTTTCTAAAGGATCTAAAGTCTGAAAATCAAATCTGTCTCATTATTTAATGACTATATTTCCTCAGTGATTTGCCAGAAAAATCAAAAAATGTATGAGGAACAGATCCTAAAATATGAGGAAAAAATCTGGACATTCTGCGAAAATCCAGACAATTCAGAGGTACGAGCTACTGTAATTACTAAATACAGCCAGTACATGCCTTTTAAAACTGCAAATGTGCAAAAGGAGCTCAAGGGGAAAGTGCTTTTGCTCTTGAAAAATATATTCTGGTCTTGCTGCATTACTGGAACTGCTTGTAGAGTTATCCAACAGTCTTCAAGCACTTAACTGCTTCTCAGTAACAACAAAGGAGACTGGAACATTGCATTATCTGCATCACTTCATAGGTCAAAACCTGCTCCAAGGCATACACAAAGTCACACCCGGTTCTACTAAATGCTTTTTGAAAAAAGTGTGTTTAAATCCTATGTGGAGAGAGTCACATGATAGCGAAGGTAAGCCACCCCTCCTTCTCATATAAGTGTACATCACATACTGATTTTAAATAGAAGTTATGTACTCACCATAACTTGGCACCTGTGTTGTCCATTTTCATTCTTCCTCACGAATGAGTCTAGGATCAGATCCTCAAATCTGACTTGGCTGCATACACAAGACTTCGGATCCAAAGCTCGATCTCCTCCCTATACCCTTAATGCTCCATTCCATCCCCAACTCCTCAGATCGAGTCTGCTGCCCTACTGCTCAATGTACTATAGGGACAGGACAGACAAGCAAGAAAACTAGGCTCAAACCAGGAACATGAGGGTTCCAATAACATCTAAAGATCCTTCAAGGAGTGACAGGGCCAGGGGATGATTGGGAGGGAATGTGAGGAAGAATGAAAATGGACAACCCAGATGTCATGTTATGGTAAACATAACTTCTAAATCTGACATTGTCCTTTTCCTTCTTCCTCATGAATGGGTCAGAGTCCCCAGCTACGGTAGTCTTGGGATGGATTTTTGTGGCCACTTGTTTGAAGTAGGTTGTCAAATGAATCAGTTTCTCTGGTGTGAGAAAAGCCATCTGGGAAGTTGTATTCAAGCTTGCTCCCAGGAAAATTTGTTGACAGGGTACCAGGTGTGATTTCTTTTCATTTATGGTGTACCCCAGACAAGTCCGCACCCTCTGAACAAAGGCCAGATGATTCAAAAGTATGTCCTGGCTTTCTGCCTTAGACTGTCCAGGTATGGGTATATCTGAATATTTCTTTGCCTGCAAAATGCAATGACTGGAGCTACGCACTTTGTGAATACCCTGGGAGCAGTAGATAAGCCAAAGGGCAGTGCAGAGAACTGATACTGCATGTAGCCTGCTTTGAAGCGCAGGTATCTTCTGCAAGACTCCCTGATAGGGATGTGCAGGTATGCTTCTTTTAAGTCTAATGTTGCCAATCATGCATCTTTGCCTAGCATAGGAAGCAGCTGGTGAAGAGTCAGCATTTTGAATTTTGGAATCACCAGAAAGGTGTTTAGAGTAGAAAGGTCCAGGATAGGACGCCATGTATTGCCTTTTCTGGGTACCAGGAAAAGTCTTGAATAGAAACCTTGTCCCTTTTCCTCTTCTGGGAACTTGATTTTGGGCCTCTGTCCACTGATTTGGGGGTAGATCTGGCCACCCGCTTGGAGTTGGTAATGTATGGAAGTGAAATCTGTATCCTTGGGACACTATATTTAAAACCCATTTGTCCTGGGTAATGAGTTCCCAGTTTTTGGCCTGCAGACCAATCTTTCCGCCTAAAGGAGCATTCAGTTGGGAAGTGCTTGGAAGTTTTAAAAGCAAGTCATTGAGACAGTTTTCCACAAGGGGCAGTCTTACTACTCCCAGATTTGGGTGCGGAAATGCCCCACTGCTTAGTCTTGTGTGTCCCCTGGGACTGAAGTCTGGGGTTTCTGCGGTGTCTGGGTTTGGCTTGAGAAGGCCCGGAAGGGGCTAGAAAGGACCAATTCTTAGAGGGCCAATGCCTACTAAATCTAGGAGGCTGAACTTGCAAGAAATCTTTAACAGTTTCATAGATTTAGCTTTATCTTCCATCTTTTTAAGAACTTCCTCAGCTTTGTTGCCAAACAGGCGGTCCTGATTTAAGGGAGCATCCAACAGTTTAGCTTTAACACGATCAGGCGAAAATTGCTCCTTAAGCCAAGCATGCCTTCTGAGCACAGACCCAGTAACAGCAGCCCTGCAAGAGGCCTCTAATGAATCAAATACACACTGCAAGGTATGTTTATCAACCTGTTCAGCAGAATGCATTATTAAATCCTGTAATTCTTTATTTTCAGCACAGTCAGAAATCATAATTTTCTGTTTAAGCAACCCAATAACATATTGTTGATACTTTACCATATGAAACTGGCAGTTTAAAGCCCTAATGGCCAAGGTTGCAGAAGTGTAAATCTTCTTACCCCATCTATCCAGCGCCCTGGAGTCTCTATCAGAAGTGGTAGGACATTTAGCAGTAGAAGCCTTAATGCCCTTGGGTCCCTCTGAAATAGTCTCTGGATCCACAATAGGATTTTTAAAAAGCAACTTGTGTGAATCAGGAACCCTGTAATATCAGTCGGGTTTTCTGGGAGCAGGAGGCAAAGAATCAGGGGCCAAACTAGATTCCAAAAAGGCATCAACAATGTCTAGTACAGGAAGTACAGCTAAAGGCCTATGCTGAGGCAGGCGTAAGAAATCCCTAAGCCTCTTTTTTGAATCAGAAAAATCCTGGCTTTCCCAGTGGAAATGCTCCCTTAGAGTATAATCCTCTGGAATAGAGTCCTCTGCATCAGAATCCTCATAAGTAGATAAGGGCAAATCCAGATCAGAAAAATCAGAATCCCGGTCAGGAGATTCATAAACAACTACAGTCCTAGGTCTCTTAGAAGGGGAGGTTGGCTTCCCCTGATTAAAGTTATAAGATCTTCAGCCATTCTTAACATTTGTTTTTTAGGCATAGAGGCCCGAGTATGCAGCCTGGGCATCAGTTTCTTAGGCATGGTTCGAGATTTAGGCCTAAATGAAGAAGGAGGCGTCGGTTTAATATGCAAGTCTGTAGGCCTGAATACATCCTCAGAAGCCGGTGCCTGCACAGCGGCTCCGGACCAATCCAAGGTAGAGACATCCGCAGGTTCCACAGTTGAAGCATCTCATGGCATACTGGACTCTGAATGGGTCTCAGAAGAGGCCTGTGAATCAGAAGTAGTGGGTATCAGGGGCTGCGAAAGTGCCTCACTGAGTACCGGCAAACTGGTGACTGACTTAGGAGAAACGTTGTCGGCAGCTTTGGACCTAGGTGGCCTGTCTCTGTCTTTATCTTTGCATTTTTTTTCAGAATCCTGGTAGTCGGATGGCTAACCAACGACATTTCTGGATAATTAAACTGAGAACCGAAATATTTAGAGGAGAAAATATACTGACGACGGATAGTGCGCTGATTAAATAAAGCACAAAGCCGACAGCGAGGTACGTTGTTGTCAGGGCCCAGGAATACAGTACAAATGAAAATCTTTGTGAGGTGTTTGCTTTCCACAAGTAATGCAATTATAAACTTTTACTGACATCGGTAAGGAGCAAGAAAAAGTTTCCCCAATGGAGTACTCCACTTTAGTTGAAGACTTCGGTACTGAAAATCGAAAACAAAAATTTCAGAAGTCGGACGACCGGCACTTGCGAACTGCTTCTGGCACCGCACGGCAAGAAAGACTGATGTAATTGCGTCGGCTGCATGTTTTATACCCCTGATGACCTGATGTCATGGAAGAAGGGACAGCATCCGATGCAGGACCCAAGACTTTGTTAATCAGGCCGACTGAGGGCTACTGCAAGCAGATAACGAAAATGTAATGACTGCAACAGTGAAACACAAAGAACATCTACCTTCGAAGAAAAGCTGGCTTAGTCGGATAGTTCCTTTGGAACTTAGCCATTGGTGAAACAAAAATATGTTTCAAATCCTGTTAACTCCTTTCTTTTCTCCTGCAGGGACTTGAACAAATCAGCAGCACTACCAAACAAACATATGTTATCCAGAGAAGCATCCATTAACTTAGCCTTAATATCATGAGGCAGAGGTTCAAGCCTTAGGCAGGAATATCTCCACTAAACTGATCCTGAAGCAGTAGGCCTAGACAAAGCATCTGCTACATCACATCTACACTTAATGGAATGGCAAGCTACCCGAGAAGAAGCCCCTAACAAAAGCAAGCCAGAAGTCTTAACCTCATAATCAGGAAGGTCAGAAATAACCTGACAAGCCAAGAAAGGAAAGACAAAACAAACCTTGTCATACAAGTCTAATTAACAGCTTGAAAGGCTGAGGTAGCTGAAATATAAACCTTCTTACCCAGCCTTTCCATGGTCCTACTGCCCTTATAAGAAGGAAGAAACTTAGTCGAGGGCAGTAACTTGGAAGGCTTTTCAGATGTCACAGAGACCAACGAAGGGTCAGCAGATGGGCACATGTAAAGGAATTTACAATCATCAAGCACTTTATAAAACCAGTTTTGTTTCTTAGGAGCAGGAGGCTGAGAATCTGGAACCTGAGAAGCAGAAGAAAAAGCATCCAGTAAAGCAGCCAAAACAGGAGGAACAGCAGAGGGTCTAGAGGACTCCAGTTGAAGGAGCTCATAATATCTCCTCTGCACTTCAGACACCTGGAAACAATCCCATCTAAAAAAACTCCATCATTCTAGTAATGGTAACCCCCAAAAGAAATCTCAAAAAAAGATTCAGGACTGGTAGACTCCTCTTCCGCAGAACCATACTCCAGAGAGGGAGGAATCTGGATAAAACAGGCCAAGGATTCCTCATCCAAATCGCCCTCTTCTTCCTATTATCCATGGTGGTGCAGCGGTAGCATTGATGCCTCACAGCAAGAGGTTCTCCCGTTCGATTCTCGGCTGGAGTGCGGGGACTGCCTTTTGTGTGGAGTCTGCATGTCCTCCACGCGGTTGGGTGGGCGTTCGAAAGACATGCGTAAATGGGCGTGCATTCGTTGAAGGTTGGATGCCAAGCTGGCAAAAACAACTTCTGAGGAATCCTAATCCCTACATCTCTTGATAAGGGAAGATGACCAAGGAGAAGCCAGAACAGAGACTCCCTGAGGAGGTTTCAAAGTCATAAGGGCATTAAATAACCCCTGTGTAAATTCTGCCATTCACTTTGAGGGTCCTTGGGAGCAGAAAAAACATGTTTAGTCTTTTGTTTCTTTTTAAGGGGATGTCCACCTTATGAAATGTTGAAAGCTCTGATGTCGGCCTATACTCAATTGTAGTCGGGACTTCCTCCCTCCCTCACCAAAATCTGAGGAACCCCCCTAGGCCCTTTGGTGATAATCAGCCTTGGTTCCCCCTGTATGTCTGAAATTGATTTCTGCAAGGCCTACGAGGATGTGCAAGCAGACAGATCCATGCCGGACTCCGAAATGGTCACTGCACAGAAATCCAATCCAAGAACCGGGTGAACCCCTGTACTTTCATCAGCCTCGAGAGAGACATCCAATGTGGGAAGCGCAGCTGAAGAATCTGACCTGACTTTTATGATCTTCTTCAAAAATGGCTGACCCTCAGGCTGGGAAGTGCCCTCCATATCATCTTTGGTTTATAGTTTGATGTGCTGGTTTGCCAAGTATTGAGGCATGAAAGACAACTGAGTAAAGTCTTTGGCACAAAGGCCTGACAAATATTGCAGGCCGTATAATCGTGAGAAGTCCTTAAACAGAACAAGCACTGCTCATGACGGTCTTTATGGGGAGTGTCTCCCACACTGGCACTTACCCATATGAAACCCCCAGAGCAAAACAAAAGCAACAAAAGATAAGCAACAATTCCAAACAGGGCACTTATCTGAAAGGCTAGGTGCACCAGCAACGACTCAGGTGATTAGACTATCAGACATGGTATTTGGACTGGTGGCAAAGAAGTTTGAGGATGGCACATCCGGATGTCACCTTTATGCCCTACATTAGGCGAGGAGCATGTGTGTGACGTACTGCGTACCTTAAGGCAACCTAAAAGCTCTGGTATACTGGCCGAATGTCAGGCTGCCCTTGGCAGGGGATCCCTCATGTTATGAATACTGCCAACAGTGAAATGGAAGGACATAAATGGCTTCAGCTCTCATGCTTTGTGTGTGGAACTTGACCAAACTTTTTCAGATAAGCAATTGTTCCTTTTGTTATTCCTTCTTCATTTACTGGTTTAATTTAACTACGTTGAATGCTTCCAAGATGTTCAATATTATCAATAACTTTTGCACATTCTTGGTTCTGGAACACTGAAATATCTGACCCATACATTCAAACAATTAAATTATAAGCAGATTCTACTTAATTTAAAGTAAAAATTGTTAATACTCACGGAAAAGTCAAGTTAACAAAAACAAATAGAACAAAAAGTACAGTTGTGTACACTTACCATAAATGTAGATGTTAGTGTATTCACTGTTGCAGTCATCACATTTGGGTTATCCCTGCCAGGGTAGCCCTCAGCCGGCCAGAATACCATAAACTTAGTATTTCTGCGTCGGTTGCTGTCTCTTGAAGACTGACGCCAGGAGTATAAAGTAAGGCAGCCGATGCCATGACATCAGTGTTTCTTACCCTAACCTGTCAGGAGCCCCCAAAATAGGAGGTCAGGTTCTGGTGGAAGAACCCCACCAGTGAAAAATAAATACTAATATGTCCCTTGTAAGGAGAGGAGAACAATAGGGAAGAACGGTAATAAAAAGGAGAAAGAGAATAAGGGGGATGGAGGGAAACCAGGACTGCAACAGTGAATACACTCGAACATCTAGATTTATGGGGAGAGTAGAGGTATAACCAAAAGAAGAAAGGGGGCTGGCGGGAGGGTAATCAAAATTGCAACAGTGAATACACTCTAACATCTACATTTATGGTAAGTGTACATAACTGTGCTATGTTCTTCGTGTTTTACTGTTGCAGTCATCACCTTTGAGTAGATTCCCAAAACTGAGGAAATGGGTGGAGGCAGTCAAGGAAACTAGGGGCTGGCTACGATGCCCAGCAAGACTGCAGAGGCAAACCCTGCCCTGAATTTGGAGAAGAGAGGCAGGTGGTAATGCTTGGTGAAAGTGTGAACAGATGTCCAGGTGGCAGCCTCCAGGATGTCCCTGGTGGGGACTCCTCTGAGGAAAGCTGCATAGGTGGAGGCTGCTCTGGTAGAGTGTGTCCTGACCCCCTTGGGGGAGGCTTTCCATGCTGACTGTAGCAAAAATAGATGCAGTGTGCTATCCATTTGGAAATGGTTTGCTTGGAGATGGCTTTGCCTTCTGCCCTTGTAGCAAAGCCAACCAGCTATTGATCAGACTTTCTGTAGGATTTAGTCCTGTCCAGATAGAATCTGTGCTGTCTGTGCACATCTAGAGAGTGAAAAATCCTTTCCCCTTGTTCTGGGGATTAGGAAAGAAGGTGGGCAAATGAATGGATTGGTGGAGAGCCACACTGGACACCAGCTTGGGCATGAAGGATGGGTTAGTTCTGAGGGATACCCTGTCTGCATGGAAGATGATGAAGGGTTCCACAGCCATGAGTGCTTGTAGCTCAGAGACTCTTCTGGTTGAAGTGATGGCCAGAAGGAATACCGTCTTCCAGGAGAGAAAGTTTAGCTCAGCAGAGGAGGCGGTAGGGTGAGTCTTTCCAAGACAAAGTTAAGGTCCCATGCTGGTGTTGGTGTCCTTCTGGGGGGCCTCAAGTTGTTAGCCCCTCAGAGGAACTGTTTGATCAAAGGGTGTGAGAAAAGGGGCTCCTCAGTGGGAAAATGAGCAGAAATTGCAGAGGCATGAATTTTTATACAGGAGAAAGAGAGGCCACTGTGTAGTAGGTCAGCTAAGTAATCCAGTATGAGAGGGATGGAGGGCTGTGCCATATTGGTTCCCTTAGCCTGGATCCAGGTGCAAAACCTTTTTCATTTATCTGCATAAGACTTTCTGATGCTAGTGTGTCTGGCCTCACAGATAGCATCCAGAACCTGTTTACTGAGGCTGGCAAATTGGTTTGGGGTTAGGGAATAAGTCAAGCTGCCAAATTGAGTGTCTGCAATTGGGGATGCATGAATTCCCCTTCCCTCTGGGTCAGGAGGTTTGGAGTCTGAGGAAGATGCCAAGCACATGGTGGGGACAGGCTGCGCAGCAAGGGGTACCAGTGTTGTCGGGGCAGTCTGGAGCTATGAGAATGGTCCTTGGTTTTTCCTCCCTTATTCTGAGCAGTACCCTGAGGATGAGAGGTAGGGGTGGAAAGGCAGAGGCCGATAGACTGACCCATGGGCAGGACAGGGCATCCACTTTCCAAGCCATGCAGTGATGCTCCCTGATGCAGAATTTCTGTTGAGTTGCTTCTCATGTGGGTCCAGAAGATTTCTGCTTAATTGGTCTGCCAGAGAGTTGAGAGAGCCTGGCTGGTATTGTGCTAATAGGTACAGATGCATGGAAGAGGCTGTGAGCCAAAGGGTCAAGGGCCAGCCTGCATACAGGGTAGGAGCGAGACTCTCCCTGCTTGTTGATATACCACATCGCAGTGGTGTATGTCTGTTTTGATCATGAGAAACCCTGGAGAGAGAAGGGGTTTGAGAGCTATCAAGGCATGCTGCACAGCCATCATCTTTTTTTGACTATGTGCAGAGGGATTTGCTGTGGGCACCAATGGCCCTGTATGCACCTGCCATCCAGATGTGCACCAAAAGCGTAGTCTTATGCATATGTGGTGAGGGTCTGTGCGGGGGGGTGGGGAGAAGGGCAGTCCCTTGTTGTGGGAGCATGCTGTTGCCCACCAAAGAAAATCCTTTCTGAGGCAAGGAATTATAGGTAGAAAAGTTTCCAGGTCTTGAGATTGTTGACACCAAAGGCTCTTTAGGTACCACTGAAGTTTCCTCATATGCAGTCGGGCATATGGAATGAGTAGAATGCAAAATGCCATGATCCCCAGAGCTTGCAGGATCTTCCTTGCAGATAGCTGGGGCCTGGTGGCTAGTTGAGAGAAGTAGGCCGTCAGGAAAATGTGTTTCACTGATGTAAGGTATGCCATCTGGGATGCTGTGTCCAGACTTGCTCCCAGGAAGATTATCTTTTGGGAGAGCACCTGTTTGGATTTCTTTTCATTGACTGTATACCCCAGGGAGGTTAGCAGGGTCTTTACAAAGGCCAGGTGCTTAAGCAGCATTTCCTGACTGTCTGCCTGAATAAGGCAGTCATCTAAGTATGGGTACATTTTAATATTTCCTTGTCTGCAAAAGGCATTAGCCAGAGCCAGGCATTTTGTGATAACTGTGGGAGCAGTAGATAAGCCAAAGGGAAGCGCAGAGAACTAAAAGTGTTGAGATCCTGCACTGAAGTGGAGCTATTTCCTGCATGATTTCCCGATAGGAATGTGGAGGTAGGCCTCCTTTAGATCTAGGGTGGCCAGCCAAGTATCCTTGGAAAGCATGGGTAGCAGCTGCTGGAGGGTGAGCATTTTGAATTTTGGGATCACCAGGAAGGTGCTTAGAATGGATAGATTGGGGATGGGGCGCCAGTTGCCCTCTTTTCTGGGTACCAGAAAAAGTCTGGAGTAGAAGTCTTGGCCTATCTGTTCTTCAGGAATGTGCTCTACTGCCCTCATAGAGAGCAGGAAAAGGATTTGCTTTTGAGCCTCTGCCCACTGATTTGGTGGTAGATCTGGGAACCTGGTTGGGAGGGTGTGAAAGGAAAATTTGTATCCCTACGGCACAATGTTCAGAACCCATTGGTCCTTGGTAATGGTGGCCCAGGTGCTTGAGTGAAAGGAGTTTTCCTCCTAGGGATAAGTGAAGGTGGGCGGGGGGGTGGGGGTGGAGAAGGTGAGTCATTGTGAATGCTTACTGTAAGGGAATGGCTTAGAACTCCCTGGCTTTGAAGTGGAAGTAGTCCACTGCTTAGATCTCTGCATTCCCTGGGGCTGCTGTCTGGGGGGGCTCTGTTTCCACGTGGGCCTAAGCTGGGCCAGTTTACTCTGAGCAGGAAAGGACCAGTGCTTGGAAGAAGAATGCCTGCTGAACCTAGGGGCCTGGACCTGTAAGAAATCCTTAACTGTTTGCATAGATTTTGTTTTTTCTTCCATCTTTTTTAAGATCTGCTCTGACTTAGTGCAAAATAAATTATCTTTGTGCAAGGGGGCATCCAACAATTTGGATTTGACATGGTCTGGCAGGAGGTTGTTCCTTAAGCCATGCATGCCTTCTAATAACAGATCCAGTGAATGCTGCCCTGCAAAAAGCTTCTAGGGCGTCAAAACCACAGTGCAAAGTGTGTTTAGTTACTTGACTTGCAGAATGCATTAAGTCTTGTAATTCTCTAGAAGCTGCCCAAGCAGGAAAGGAAGACATTTTTTGTTTAAGGAGTTCCAAGGTATGTTGCTGAAATTTCAGCATATGGAACTGACAATTTAGTGCCCTGATAGCAAGAGTAGCTAAGGTGTATACTTTTTTACCCCATCTGTCCAAAGCTTGGGAATCTCTCTCTTAGGGGTTGGGATTCTTAGAGGTTGCTTTAATCCCTTTTGTCCCTTGAGAAATGACCTCAGGGTCAGCTGTTGGATTTTTAAAAAGATATTTATGCGAGTCAGGGACTCTATAGTACCTGCCTGGTTTTCTGGGAGAAGGAGATAGGGCATCAGGAGTCGAGCTGGATTTGAGGAAAACATCCTCCACAACATCCAAGACTGGGGGGATGGCCAAGGGTCTGTGCTGTGGAAGATCTAGAAATTCCCCGAGTCTCTTTTTAGACTGAGGGTAGTCCTGACTCTCCAATTGGAAATGCTCCCTTGAAGTATGCAGGGTTTCCCAAAGGAAAAACCCTCTGGGAGAGAGGCTGAAGGAATGGGGGTCCTCTGCATCAGAATCCTCATAAGTGGAAAGGGGTTGCATGTCTTCATACTCGGATCCATCAGTGTCATCTGACTCTTGTTCAGACAAAACTACTGGGGACAAATCTCTTTTCCTTTTGGAGGAGGTAGCATGGCTTCCTCTGATCAGCATGATACGGTCTTCTGCCATTTTAAGCATTTGAGACTTAGGCAAGGAAGCAGGCGCCTGAGTGGGTCGATTTTTTGGGTGTGATTCGAACCCTGGACCTAAGAAACTCGGTAGTTTTTGAAAGAACGGTAGTCGCGAAAGAAGACGTTGGTTTGTGTCGAGATTTGGTAGTGCAAAGGACTTCCTCGGAAGCCAGTGCATGCTCAGCGGCTCCGGACTCATCCGAGGTAGAGACGACCACAGGATCCTTAGTTTTGCGGCATACCAGACTCCGAAAGGGTCTCTGTAGCGACCTGCCAATCAACTGAAGAGGGCATCAGGGGCTGCAAAAGCGCCTCACTGAGTACCGAAGGACTGACAGCTAGCTTAACAGAAGCGTCATTGGTAGGCTTGGACCTGTGTGGTCTGTCTGTCTTTATCTTTATGTTTTTTCAGATCATCTGCTGTCAGATGGCTTACCCAAGTCATATTAGAATTCGAGGGCTGAAAACGAAAATATCTGGCTACAATAAGGGCCCAACGATGGATAGTTCTGGCGTTAAAGCACAGAAGCGTCAACAGGGGACCCCGTGGTCTGGGCCTAAACAAGTGACGCAGTAAGAGTGAAAGTCTCGGTGTGGTATTTGCTTTCCACAGGCGAAACAATTAACTTTTTCTGACATCGGTTAGTGCAAGAAAAAAGGATCCTCAACGGGCTTTAGAAGACTTCAACTTCAATTCAGTAGATGAAAACTCAGGTAGCGGCCGACTGGCACTCGTGCGAACTGCTTCTGCTTCGGGCTCCACGGCAAGAAAGATTTATGTAATGGCATCGGCTGCCTTGCTTTATACTCCTGACGACCTGACGTCAGTCCTCAAGCGACAGCAACTGACGCAGAAATACTAAGTCTATGGTATTCGGGCCAGCCGAGGGCTACTCTGGCAGGGATAACCCAAATGTGATGACTACAACAGTGAAATACGAAAATCATCAATACATACTGACAAGATAACATGTACAATAAAACTACATATGGTTTTAACAGTTCATGTGTGCAGACATAGAAATCAACATTAGTTTCAATGTTATTTACGGTAAGTCAGCAATACAAACATGTAGAATATGAATGTGTCCTAAAATACTTGAATAGGCCATGTGAGTAAGAGTTTTTATCTGCTACCACAGCAATGAGCAAACTACAGTGGAAATAGTGAACCACCATCTCTAAAGCTGGTATACTTCTAAGAATCAAATATTTTAAGAGTTCTGCCACAGTTTGCATAGCACTGCTCATTTATTTGATTGAAACAGGAAAGAGGACTGTCACAACTGACCAATTTCAGTGTCAGCATGGGTAAAACTAACAGACAAAAGTAGTAGAAACCAGAATGGAATACAAACATAGTAAAACAGGGGTAAGCACTGATATGTGCACAATACAGAGGAATTGTATAGAACAGCCAAAATGGCCCGCCAGCCGACAAGAGATACATTTAGACATTTTTAGGAGAGAAAGCTACAGATTGGTTGTGGAGGCAGTGGGAGATTGTAGTAGAATTATATCCAGTCTGACCTGAGAGGACTTCACAGATCCTTGAAGATGAGCCTTTAATTGTAGTCAGAATTTTAAGTAAGATTAATTTTCTTTAAGATGGGAGGGAATAAAGTTCCATAGGACTGCGGTGGTGGTGCTGCGGTAGCATTGTCGCCTCACAGTAAGACGTTGTCCTGTTCGATTCTCAGCTAGAGCATCTTCTGGGTGGAGACATGCGTGTAAGGGTGTACCTTCGTTGAAGGTTGTGCATCAGGGCTGGCAACTCGGCACGTAAAAATCCACTGCCAATCATTAGCGGGCCGGAGTTCCGCTGTGGCGACCCCTAACCAGGAAAAGCCAAAAGGCTCAACAACTTTGGGACCAGAAAGAGAAACAATGATATCTGCAGTGCAGCTTGATTTTGGACTTGTAATGAGAAAAGAGCAGAATTGCTGTAATTTCAGAAATAGTAGTCTAGAGACTGCTTTATTAATTTAGCTGCCAGGGGACAGACTGTTTAGCTGGTTAAATATTTGTCAGCCCGATCAAAGGTTGCATCTTCGTTTGACTACTCCTTATAACCACTGAAGCGTACTCTAGGTTGTTCTTTATTGTGTTAAGACTCTCTACGATCAAGAACTTCAACAAATCAGGTCTGTTTACACTATTTTTGCAGGAAGAATTTTACAGAAAGCCATTTTTACTACAGCCAGGTTGAAGAATGGCCTTGAAAGGGAAAGAGAACTCAGATTACTATTTCAGAGAGGATAATACCCAGTTACGCTTTATTGACCAGGTTAGTCCTTCTAGGCTAACGGCCTCTTTTTATGGGAGACCCAAGGTGGTATTCATACTGACTATTTATGGGAAAGGTTAAAAAAGAAGGATATAAAGGAAGCAAAGTCACTGTAAACAATCAATACTGTAAATAAGAAGTAGAGTACAGGAAAGTGGATAGTAGAGAGATTTAGTCAAAACAAAATCATACACGAGTAACTAAATTGGTGAATGGCTGTAAATGCACTTCACAGAAGGCCTGTCCATTCTAAGGTCCAGCTTCAATTAAAGAAAGGCACACTAGCACCAGCTCAATAAAGTTGGTATTCAGTTACCCTGAGAAACAGATGCAGAATCTTGAATACCCACACTGAACTACCTAATCAAAACTTTTTTTTTTTAACTAAGCTAGGATCATTTGGAACAGAAAATATGTGCTGTTGCATGGCATCCCAAAATATCACTGAGAGAAAACAGTGTGTACAGCCTTATCAATATAATTAATAAACATTCAGTTGCCCGCAGAAACTAAAACTCATACACATTTTCAATCTGTCACAGAATTTATGGCGTGTTTGGCATAATGGTTAAGGTCTTCACCTCAAACACAAAGTACATGGTTTGCTTCTGACCTTGGTATATTGGCCAGGTTTAAAAATGGCCCTTCAGGGCAGTTAGCCTAATATTCACCTATAAACCTATGAAATTACTCAAGTACTGACAATCATTTAAGGCACTATCACTAAACCACGTTTTTTGTTGCATGCCTTCTGCGACATGTTCTTTTTGAGCCTTCTTTATTTCAAGTTCCCAAGTTAAGCTAGTGGCACAAAGCCTGTCTGCAGGTTCTCTGAAAATTAAGTGCCATTACCCTCTTCCAACCAAATGCAAGAACTTACCATCTCTACCACTTACATGAATAATCCCCACTGAAGCTTACCTGCAGATGGAATGCAAATTTT